>NC_086449.1:489837400-490137400 GCF_028390025.1 Pseudophryne corroboree | reverse complement strand
ACATTGCTGCAGGTGTTGCTCAAAGGCCGGTCATTGCAGGTTGCTGGATGACACATGCAGTTCATTCCTGGGCTAAACAAATTAAGGAAGGTCTCTTGGGTGATATGACCTTAGTTAATATGGTTACTCTCCTGACTCACATTCAGGACACAGCAAGAGTCCTCTGTGACTCCCTTAAAGAGATTGGCAATAATAATGCTAGGACCACGGCTATGGCTGTGTCTATGCGCAGAGCCATATGGTTACGTCAGTGGATTGCTGATGCTGACTCCAAATGTAATGTGGAATCTCTTCCCTTCACAGGTGAATGGCTCTTTGAAGGTGAGTTGGACGCATGGATTTCCAAAGCTACTACTGGAAAATCCACGTTTCTCCCTTCGGGGGCTCTACCTGCTAGACGTACCTATCCGGGACCTGCTATTCAGTCCTTTCGGTCCTCCAGATTTCGTTCTAGGGCCAGAGGGGCCTCCAACGCAGCTAGAGGCTACAGAGGAAAACCTAAGAAACCAGCCGTTGCTGGATCTCAGGACCAGAACACCAGTTCTGCTCCCGCAAAGACTTCAGCATGACGGTGCCCACCACCCCATGGAGATCTCGTGATGGGAGCTCAGTTACATCACTTCAGCCACATCTGGGATGGTTCCTGCCAAGATGCTTGGGTAAGGGACCTTATCTCTCAGGGTTACAAGCTGGAGTTCGACTGTACTCCTCCACAACGGTTTTTCAAATCAGGCTTACCAGCTTTGGAAAGTATGCATGGTATGCTACTACTGGCCATAAACAAGTTGGTCCAGTCCCAGGTCATTGTTCCAGTACCCCTATTACAACAAGGACAGGGTTACTACTCCAGTCTGTTTGTCTGTGAGACCCATTCTGAATCTGAAATCCTTGAATCCTTACCTGAAAGTTTTCAAATTCAAGATGGAATCTTTGAGAGCGATGATAGTAGGCCTGAAACAACAGAAATTCCTAGTGTCCCTGGATATCAAGGACGCTTACCTACATATCCCAATTTGGCCACCTCATCAGGCCTATCTGAGGTTTGCCCTACTGAACGATCACTAGCAGTTTCAGGCGTCTACAGCTCCGAGGGTGTTCACAAAGGTGATAGCAGAAATGATGCTTCAGCTCAGGGTCCAGGGGGTCAATGTAATTCCATACCTGGATGATCTCCTGATAAAAGCGAGTTCCAGGAAGTTTCTATTGCTCCATATAGATCGCACTATCCAACTTCTGTCTCACCACGAGTGGATCCTCAATCTGCAGAAGTCCCACCTGGAACCGTCACAGAGACTCCTGTTTCTGGGAATGCTACAGGATACTGTAGCACAGAGAGTGTTCCTCCCAGTAGAAAAAGCGAGAACACTCCAGGAAATGGTTCGTATGGTACTCAGACCTGCTCGAGTCTCCATTCATCTTTGCATAAAATTATTGGGAAAGATGGTGGTCTCCTACAGGGGCAATACAGTATGGAAGGTTCCATTCAGACCCTTCCAATTGGACTTCCTGAACAAGTGGTCCAGTGCCCATCTTCAGATGCACCGGATGATTCAGCTGTCACTGCAGGCCAGGATTTCACTCCTGTGGTGGCTACAGTCTTCCAACCTCCTGGAAGGCCGAAGCTTCGGGATTCAGGATTGGATCCTTCTCACAATGGATGCGAGTCTAAGAGGGGAGCTGTCAATCAAGGGGCGCAGTTCCAGGGCAGGTGGTCTGCCCAAGAGGCCCTACTTCCAGTCTACATTCTGGAACTTCAGGAAATCCACAATGCTTTGCTTCAGGCATCTCATCTACTATGGGATCGGGCAATCCAGGTGCAGTGGCATACATCAATCGACAAGGAGGGACAAAAAGCAGGGCCTGCATGCGAAATGTGTCAAGAATACTCCTCTGGGCAGAAAGAAATGCAAGAGCGCTGTCCGCAATCTTCATTCCGGGAGTGGACAACTGGGAGGCGGACTTCCTAAGTAGCCATGACCTCCACCCGGGGGAGTGGGGACTACACCCTCAGGTGTTCCAACTGATCATCAACAGGTGGTGTGGCCTACAGATTGACTTGATGGCCTCCAGTCTCAACAAGAAGCTTTGCTGCTATTGCTCTTGAACCAGGGACCCTCAGGCGAGCACAGTGGATGCGTTGACTTTGCCTTGGCCTTACCAGCTAGTCTACCTGTTTCCTCCGATTCCTCTGATACCAAGGGTGCTCAAGCAGATCAAACATCAAAGAGTGGAAGCAATCTTGATTGCCCCATATTGGCCCTGAAGAGCGTGGTACACGGCTCTCCTGGACTTGTCCGTAGAGGACCCTTGGCCTCTACCACTAAGAAGGGATCTTCTTCAACAAGGACCGTTCATCTACCCAGACTTACGGTGGCTTTGTTTGATGGCATGGAGGTTGAGCGGAACATCCTAGCTCACAAAGGGCTTTCCAAAAAGGTCATTGACACTATGGTGCAAGCCAGAAAATCTGTGACATCAAAACACTATCATCATATCTGGCAAAGATATGTCTCGTGGTGCGAGGAAAGCAAATATTCCTCTGCAGAATTCCACTTGGGAAGGTTCCTCCATTTTCTGCAGGCTGGAGTCGATAAAGGCTTGCATCTGAGATCTATTAAGGTTCAGATTTCAGCTCTTTCCATCTTCTTTCAGAAGAAGATGCCTCTCTTGCCGAATGTTCAGAACTTCTTGCAAGGGGTGCTTCACATACAGATGGGTCCACGCTCATCTTGGCTTCTCTGTTGTGCCTAGGCACGCTATTCCTCCTTTTGTGAATGGAAGTGATAACAACACAAATACCAATTCTTTAAATGGAAAACTTAATAAGATCATGATATTGAATTATCTAAACTCCCCTATTTGTTTATTGCAGAGACTTAAATGATCTTACTCTTTCTTCTGGAGACTACATCATTATGTCCCTACCTAATCATATGATTAGGAAGACAGGAAAGATTCAATTGCATACTGAGTTTGCATAATGCCTATATATGTACCCTTATAATATAGGAATAGTAGATGTATTAATGTGATTGCTTTAATTATAAAGATCATGGAATATATGTCCAATTATGTTTTACAGATTATTGACATTCCGTTATGTAACTGGGACATCATATATTAACAACTACAAGTACCATCATACATCATACAGGATTCCCTGACGAAGGCCACAACTGACCGATACGCGTTGGAAACATACCACCACAGACTAATACATTCATCCTTTATTGACTTTAACAGAGCCTTTAAGGTAGCAGTAAGAAAAACGAGGACGAGTGCAAAAGAACAGCCCCTGTACCGAGATAACATCGCGGTCACATGACCAGAACGACCCGGAAGCAAAGGGAGGATACCAGGAACAACATCGACGAGGAAGAGTGGAGCAGGCTGCCGGCAAGAGGAGGACAGACGGAGCTACGACGATAAGGTAAGGGACTCTGTAGGAGAGGAGAAGGCACAGCAGACAGCCCATTAGGGCTAGAAGCAGCTGCCTTCCTCCCTCTCCAAGATGGTGACCGCCTCCCAGCTGCCCGGAGAACCACGGTGCGCTCACAAGAGCGACGCCGCGGTCGATCAGAGCACAGGGGAGGACGGTATGTCCGGAGCCCTAATTACCTGATTAGTAGCCACGATCAGATCCCGTGCTGCCAGTGGCCCTCCAGGGGTACCCCATAAATAATTTGGGACTTTATTGACAAACTACTGGACATCATAACGGACACCCCCAGAGGCTCTGGACATTACAGCAGGACATTAGACACTACAGAGGTGGGACGCCACCTATCTGAGTGTGTTCACCACAGTGTGTTTTTACTCTTACCATAATCTCACAGTAACAGACCTGTTACTATTTCCCTAGGTACACGGACATTATTTCTTTCCCCCCCCCCCCCACTCTCCCCCCCCCCCCCTTTTTTTCTATTTTAAAATAATTTTTCTTTATTTGCATAACTTTCTATATGCATGCAGCAGATGCATATATCACATCATTTTGAATAAAAAACATAAATTGACAATCATATGAGAATTAGTCCAAATATCATTATAATAAGCATCTTGTGTGAATTGTTGTTTTTTTGGCGCACTTGTATACATGCATTCCCCTATATTTATCTACTGAAGTTTGAGGTACTTCATTAACAGGTTGCAGCCTAAGGACAATCAAAATAGTCATATACACGAGCGCTGGATATTCCTCCTTTCACAGCATATGCAAGTACCATCATACATTGCATGTATTTAGCTAACGATTGGTGTTCTGACGGTCACGTGATCGGACTTTTTAGACTGACATATAGTCCTATAATAGACTCCGGTCTCCCAATCACATATTTATATTGTTTAAATGAAGTTATAATACTGATAGGGAGATCAAATAGACAACTAATATAAGCTATTTATGTACTTATTAAAAGATTGGTGAAACTACAACTTCCATAATGCATTGCAAGAAATTCTGTAGTGACTGAGGAAATGCGGAGCGCGCTACCTAATTCCTAATATGAATCTTCCAAAAAATGATAAAAGGAGGACAGGGGGACAAAACTGTAAGAGAAATGTACGCTTAGACTGCGGAAATAGATGCTTAAGTATCTGTCACCTGATCGGCACAAGAATACCGGAAATTGAGTGCTGATCACGTGATAGATACCAGCCAAACATAAAGCATTAAGATTATTACATCCGGCCCCTGTGCTGATGCTTTCAGCATGTGACGTATGCCACCCAATGAAACTAAAGGACATCTATTCACAAGGTCTTTGTTTACATCACATGTCTGGAATGGCTGTAAATCTCCGGAGAGTGCCAATTATAAAACACACTGGCCCTCATTCCGAGTCGTTCGCTCGGTATTTTTCATTGCATCGCAATGAAAATCCGCTTAGTACGCATGCGCAATATTCGCACTGCGACTGCGCCAAGTAATTTAACAATGAAGATAGTATTTTTACTCACGGCTTTTTCATCGCTCCGGCGATCGTAATGTGATTGACAGGAAATGGGTGTTACTGGGCGGAAACACGGCGTTTTATGGGCGTGTGGATGAAAACGCTACCGTTTCCGGAAAAAACGCAGGAGTGGCTGGAGAAACGGGGGAGTGTCTGAGCGAACGCTGGGTGTGTTTGTGACGTCAAACCAGGAACGACAAGCACAGAACTGATCGCACAGGCAGAGTAAGGTTGAAGTTACTCAGAAACTGCAAAGTAGTTTGTAATCGCAATATTGCGAATACATCGGTCGCAATTTTAAGAAGCTAAGATATACTCCCAGTAGGCGTAGGCTTAGCGTGTGTAACTCTGCTAAATTCGCCTTGCGACCGATCAACTCGGAATGAGGGCCACTATTTTTTATACATCTTTTATGCACAATAATATGGATTTATTAAATGACTTAAAGAGAAGGTTTAAATAGGTCTGCCTCCACATATACATATTTATTGTTATTGTTATTCTTACCTTAATTGTAGTAATTATTGGATTCATGAATTAATCACCAGATAATTAGAAGGGGTATTTATATGTCCATATGGACACAGTAGGATCACCTTGAAAAATCTGCCACACAGAGCAGCGAAACACATTGGAATTTGACCCCATCCACCCAGAGGACCACATACCATCAAACAGCCTGAACCAGCTCCAGGACTGATCCATAAAAAGGTGCATTGGGCAGAAATATCTTATGCTTTACAGTTACCAAAGACTGCACTGTGAGGTTTAAAAACCACAACGAAACCAAGGACTGCCAATCATCCTCTCCTCCTCCGCACACTCCAAAACGCTGGCCACTCTAGCACTGTCCTTGACTGGTTTTCTTCTTACCTCACTAACCGCTCCTTCTCTGTGTCTGCCTCCAGCACCACCTCACACCCTTCCATCCTTCCTGTTGGTGTCCCTCAGGGTTCTGTCCTTGGCCCCCTTCTGTTCTTCCTGTACACCTCTTCCCTGGGTGCACTCATTAACTCCTTTGGCCTTCAATACCACCTCTATGCTGATGACACCCAACTCTACCTCTCCTCTCCTGATCTGTCCCCCTCTGTCCTCTCTCAGGTTTCCAGCTGCCTCTCTGCAATCTCCTCCTGGATGTCTGAGTGCTCCCTGAAGCTCAACATGGACAAAACTGAACTCATCATCTTCCCCCCATCCAGAGCAACACCCCTGACCAATATCTCAATCATGGTTGACAACACCACCATCTCCCCTGTTCCCCAACTCCGCTGCTTAGGCATCACTCTTGACTCCTCCCTCTCCTTTGCACCCCACATACAAGCTCTGGCACAATCCTGTTGTTTCCAGCTACGCAACATTGCTCGTATCAGGCCATATCTCTCCCAGAGTGCAACTAAACTCATCATCCACTCACTGGTCATCTCACGACTTGACTACTGCAATGTTCTCCTCACTGGCCTCGCTTGCTCCCATCTTGCTTCCCTCCAATCTGTCCTGAACTCCGCAGCTAGGCTTATCTTCCTCTCCCGATGCACCACATCTGCCACTCCCCTTTGACAAAATCTACACTGGCTCCCATTCCCCTACAGAATCCTCTTCAAACTTCTCACCCTCACATACAAGGCCATCTCTAATTCCACTGCTCCCTACATCTCCAACCTCCTCTCCCTGCATACTCCCTCCCTCCCCCTACGGTGGACCAATGACCGTCGCCTCTCCACTGCCCTGGTCACTGCTTCCCATGCTCGTGTTCAAGACTACGCCTGTGCTGCAACCCTTCACTGGAACGCACTCCCCCACTACATTAGACTCTCCCCGACCATGCAAAGCTTCAAACGAGCACTAAAAACCCACCTATTCATCAAAGCATACCCTCCCGATGCATAACCCAGTCCTGAGGCCGCGCCTCCACCCCCCTGCCTCATGCCGTGAACATCTCAGCTTTGCTTGCATACTGCCATCACGCTACCTCCCGCTTGCCTGCACCTCTTGTCATCTATCTGTCACCCCTCCCCACTAGATTGTTAGCTCTTCAGAGCAGGGCCCTCTTTCCTCTTGTTATCTAAACCCTCGTCTCGACACATTTCACTCGCAGCTCTCCCCTACTCAACGACCCTCTTTACCCTGCTAGTAAAGGCTCATTTCCATCTATGGCCACCAGCCCCTATTAGTACGATGATCACTCCCTCAATACTTAGCTGTATTGTGTCTTGAGAATGTGTGGTGCTCCTTGTTACCTGTACTCTATTTCTGTTATTTATTTACTGTAATGCTATGTTTTGTCTCCCTGTACTGTCCTTTGTACGGCACTGCGAAACACATGTGGCGCCTTATAAATAAAATGTAATAATAATAATAATAATAATAATAATAATAATAATAATAATCTAATACCAACTTTGTTAATGAAAAATATCCTTGGGCAGTAAGCATTAAAACCTAACCTCAAAAAACTATCTCTTGGAACTGTAGTGCCAATCAAATAGTTCATCGTGAAAATGCGTACGCACCGGAAACAACATAGGAACGGGCTAATATGATGGACTGATTTTGTGTTTATCACACTCCAGTGGGTGAGAACTTGTTTTTATAAGACATCTTTTATTCATTATAAAATGTGTAATGTTTTTATTACTATTAAAAGCTGTTGAATATAAATGTTAACAAATTTATTTGCATATAAATCGCTGATTTAGGCATCTGGATCTATTATATTTCGGAGATTGCTATCTTCTTCAAGCAGCTGCTGGGTAGAAGCAAACCACTTCAGTGCCTGTAATACCAATTGGTATAATCTCTTCTGCTCAACCCAAAGCTATTATTATTATTATTATTATTATAATATACATTCTGAGTGTTAGGTTGCACCGTGCCCTCTTTTTTTAATGATATTGCTGACAATTCTTCCCCTACTGGAAATTAATGTGATGTCATCTATGGGCATTCTGACTAGTTACCAACTTACCCCACCTACTGCGGCAGTGCATGGGTAAGGAATGTTTATAAACAGCAGGAGTTGTCCATTATTCAACATCCTTGTTTTAATTAACACAACTCATCCTAGAAAACATACTGTATATTTAAGAATATATTATTCTTTCTGTAGTTCTGTAATAAGTTTGATAACAGATGTTTCCTACTTTCAAAAAGTTATAAGTGCTAAAGTATATGAAGTATTTAGATACTGTAACAGCATCCTGGTGTTTATAAATTGGTTTATCAGTATAACAAAGACATCTACACCAAAGCAGTACTTAACTGTCCTCAACAATACAAACCATATCACAAAATTAATATCCTTACCTTGTACTTATGGGCTCATCGACATATTTTCTCACATGTTTTTTTATATGTATCTATAATACAAGTAACTTCATTTCTGTCTAGCAACTGCGCACTAGAGATGAGTGGAAGCCCACCCTCAAACTCGCCATGCACCACACCACTCACAGACACAGCCAGCACTGCCTGTATGCACAGTCCAGTCAACACATGAAGCCTGCCCGCCTATTTGAAGCATCTGTGCCCACTACTTGTCCCCCTGCCCACTCACGGTACCCCCTTTCCACTGACATATGAGTACATTAGTGAGGAATTTATATGTAGTTTTCAAAGACACAATATGTCAAATGAAAAAATGGCGCTCCTTTCTGTTCGTTTTGTTCCTCAAAAAGAAATAAATAAATACATCATGGTGTAGTATATTTAAATAGAACACTTCCACTTTTTGTGTTGGAATAGGGGATGAGTGGTAACAAATCCGTTATACCCGTGTGGATCACCTTATGGTAATGTAATTACCTCTATATACCCCTCGAACCAATGAGGTATATACGTGTAGATATTTCACCCGGCCGAGCATCGGAACACAGGAGTTTCAGATGGCAAAATACACAGTGCAAGGGAGAGAAAACTGAAAGTCCTCTTGGAGTCCCGGTTACCCCTTGTGGAAATACAATCCTTCTCACCCGATGGTAGGTCCGTCTGAGTCCCAAACGACAATCCCCGCCGTCAGCAACGCGTTTCGGTCTCCCTTCTTCAGGCTTCCGGAAGTTTTCTCTCCCTTGCACTGTGTATTTTGCCATCTGAAACTCCACGTATATACCTCATTGGTTTGAGGGGTATATAGAGGTAATTACATTACCATAAGGTGATCCACACGGGTATAACGGATTTGTTACCACTCATCCCCTATTCCAAGCAACCTCTATGACCTGTTTCTGCTGGGTTAATCAGTTACACGCATATACCTCATTACTTTGAGGGGTATATAGAGGTAATTATACCACCTTAAGGGGACCCACCCACCTATCCACCACTTGGGTAACCTCCACGTTATGTTCTTTTGCTGGGTGAAATATCCAAACGTATAGACCTCATTGGTTGAGGGGTATATAGAGGTAATTACATTTCCACAAGGTGACCAACACAGGTGTGATAGATCTGTCACTTTTCGAAAGTGTCCTGATGTCAATTAAATTGTGAAAAAAATCCTTTTTGACACAAAAAGTGGAAGTGTTCTATTTAAATATACTACACCATGATGTATTTATTTATTTCTTTTTGAGGAACAAAACGAACAGAAAGGAGCGCCATTTTTTCATTTGACATATTGTGTCTTTGGAAGTTTGTATTGAAAGAACGGTGGTATTCTTTTTTTGTCATTTGAAGGCTGTCACCATATTTCTGTTTGTAAAGAGCGCTAAGAATTGTCACCCCATTTTCTTCTAGAATTTATATGTAGCACAGAAAACAGAAGTTAGAATGTTTTTTTATTGGCTGAAGGTGTTATGACCTAGGGATCATAGTAACAGTGTTATTTTAAATGTTGGTATTTTATTTACTGATATATTGTGTGGATACAAGTGCTATGTCCAATTCATAAATTCTAATAATGTATCTTTAACTGTAAATAGCTCAATTTCACCTAAATGTAACATAAAACCTTCATCCACTCGCTTCGTTGGAAGAAGAGTGATGTTTTTTTGTAATGTAATATCTGTCAACTGATTTTCTTCAGCTATAGAGGAACTAGAAAAACTATCATATCCTGAGAGCCACTGGCTGTTACCTCTCTAAGTGGCCATGGACATTTTCTGCAATAGTGATGTAAATTTGTGCTTATTACTGTATGAGGAAATGGACCAGGTTTCCTAAGATTGGTGTTTTCAAAGTAGAATGATTAAAATAATGGGCCTGATGCAGCGATGTACTGTATGTAAACCCAATGGTTTTGCGCATGTGCAGAAAGACTCCTACGTGATCACTTGCAGTCACTTCTTAGCCACAGTATGATCGATATTCTCCAGTGTTTGGGGAGCGGTGACCATTCTACAAAATGTGGTGTTACACTCCTGTTTTGTAGGCGTGCCAAGCCCAGGGTCTGTGTCTTTGGATACAAACTTCCTGTACCCGGCAGAGGAGTTCCAGCGGCCAGTCTGAGTAAGCTTTGGTTAACTCAGATGACCGAGGGCTGCAAACATCACAAATGCTCTTCAGACTCAAGCAGGAGGCATCTTTTTCCTACAGACACCTCCTGCAGCAGTAGCATATTAGTTGTACAGTATTTCACAGTCACTTCCCTGCATCTGTGCAATACCGTACATCTCTGAATCAGGACCAATGCACCTCATTCTGCGCATTAGTGTAAAAAGAGATTGGATGCTGCTAGTCACACAAATAGGCAGAAGTTTACACCACTGTTGACGCTATAACCGGACATCAGCAAATACCTGTAACAGGATCTCTTTTGCATCATTTAGGTTTATTTTATACATAAATCATATTAATATAATAAACCAATGAAAATAAAAACAAAATATATAAGAATGTTAAAACACGTCAATGCTCTCTTTCTGCTCTTATGATGTATCTGCTCTAATGTTGTCTCTATTGTACTGTACTGTATGTCATTTGCCATATTTGGAGAGTGCTACTTGGTTACTTATAGTCCACAACTCCGGCAGTCTCATAAAGCAAAGTATAGTTAGCTGGTTGCCTGATTTAACATATTCCTCCAAAGAAGTGGCACTCCACACCCACAAAAATCGACCATGTAGTAGCCAGTAGTGATACAACGTCTATGCCTGTTTATTCTAGCCGCATTTTGATGAAAATGCCACTGGAATAACCAGGCATTGAAACGTTGTTTTACCACTGTCTGCTACAAGATAGTTTTTTTTATGGGTGTGGGGTGTCGCTTCTTGGAGGAATGCTGTGCTTGTCAGATGCTTGATCTTCTCCACTCACACTGCACAGGCTCCCTGAGTTCGTGACGCGGTGTCCTGATGGGTACGGTCTGGAAAATATTCAGCCGGCGCGGTGTAAGGTCCTGGGTCCATGTGTCAGCAGTATGCAGTTTTGCCATTGTGGAATGTATTATACCATCTGCTAACCTGCCCATAATGTGTGGGTTCTTCAGGGTACGAGTCCTGTAGAATTACTTGATGTTTTTATTTCATTTGTGTTTTTAAATAAAAATTGATCTGTACTATGAGTGCACTCTCTTTACTCTCTATTCTAGCTATTTAATGCTCATAAGAGTCCTGAGCCTTCTAAGGAGAGTTGCTGCGGTTTTGATGTACACCTGTGCTACAACCCAGAGTGGATTACCTGTGGACTGAGAACTATTACCTTTTAATTACCAGTGCACCTGTACACACTGCTTTTTGTGACCCACCCATTTGTGGGCAGCCAAGATCACTGTTGACCCCCACTTGAAAGCAAACAGGAATTGGGTTTGAGAGGGTAAATATGAGAGGTAGATGGGGGTAGTGGCACAGAGAACAGATGTAGATGGGGGGGTACATAAATCAATGAGACAGTTAAAGCATTATGTTTTAAGCTATAGAACCAACATGGTTTAAGTGCTTTAAATTAGCATTCCTGCCACGTTGGCGTTAGGCTGTCCACATTGTTACTATCAACATTGTAACTGTCTACAAATCAAATAATTCCTAGTAAATTGGCACAAATCACCTGTAATTTAAAACACAACGTTGGGTTACAGTCACCCATAAAGCCATCAGTTGCTGGAGGGTGGAATACATTTTTTTGTAGCACCTATACGTTATATTCTTCTCCACAGTGTTTTCCATGGTGGACAGAGAGTGATGATATGTTATGCCCACCTGGCCTAGCCTCAGGGAGATTGGTAGACTCTTCAGTTGGAAAGTACAGAGTAACCTAAACCTTGCACATTCACATATATAGATAGTGTGTTGAAATGTCATATTTTTATACAAAATACCTCTAAAGTATAACTCATTTTAGCACAAAAGTATATTCCTACATAAACCTTTGCAGCAGTGCTTCTACTTACAAAGACACATGCAGAGGTAATGGTAATGGACCAAGACTTGTTAAAATTATTCAACAACACTTGATTACATTAACATTTACAGGCTCTTTTTGATGTATCTGAGCCGATGAAACATAATTACAGAAATGGTCTAATTAGGTTTCAGATAATATATGTTTTTTACATCTATAATATTAAAATTGTTTGTTAAAATTGTCAAAATTGTTGCATAGAAATGAATAAAATGCAGACATTAAATGTGGTGATACTGGTAATGTGACAGCATATATTAGTCGAGTTTTTACCTTATGGCATTCAATGTGCCTGTAGCTGTAACAAATATAAAAACACAACACAACAGCAATATTTGTACTGTAGGTTGTGTCAGAATTTCTCTAGTTTCAAGTGTCCACAAAGGATGTATACTAAGCTGGACTTTTGTTATGGCCTGTACATTCAACAAAAATGATCCAGAAAGTTGCTGAATATTATTCATCCCGGCAAAGAAAAGAGAACAGTATACTGTATGAAAAACATTTCAAGTCTTTGTATATATGCCAAACTAAATTAATTAGACACATAAACAACATTAAATTGCAATGGCAAGATAGGAAATAAACAAATGTGTTGTGTGCTATTGTATAGTATATTACATTTTAAACAACGATATAGGCTAATAAAACTACTTGATCTATACTTATTATATTTTAAGTTCATTTGTGTGATATTTGTTTTTCATTTGTACTTGCTTTCAATATTTTTTTGATTGCTTACTATCTTGAATTTGTGTGATTTGCGTTATAACCAGTGGATTCTCTATATCAAGTGCGGGCACACTCCACAAACCCAGCACTTATTGCATTTATTTACTGTATCTGGACATACTTTTGCTCTATTCAGATGACTTGTTTGGGAATATGGCACTGGCCCTTTATTTCTGTAGATGCTTCCACAGATATTGTATCTTCTGCACCTGTGTTGGTGTCGTTTGTTTAGGTGGGAGCGAGACCCTGGACATTTGCTACTGTATGCCTTATACTTCTCACTATGTTGAATTTAAATAAGAAGATTATTTTTTAATATTTTATTTATGGTCAATTATTATAAAAGAAAAACAAATTAAACTATGTAAATTGCTTTTGCTAAAGTGGGGTAACAAGGGCAGGGTGAGCACTGTACGTGCCCTGCGTGCTGGGGAAGTCCCAGCAGAAAGGGGCGCTGTTGGCCAGGGCATCATGCCCGTACCACCCACCACAGACTTTGTACATGTGACCCGCCATTGCGTCACCGGGCAAGGCCAATAGTGCTCAGCGGCATGACTGCGCCTCTTCTTTTTAAAAGGCCATACTGCTGCTGTGAGCGTGACAACAATGTCACATCACATTCCCTGTCCTGCCGGGAAGAAGAGCCTCAGACTGCTGCAGTCTTCTGGTGCCTGCCTAGCATCACTGTCCAGTGGCTCATCCATGGCAGAGTTGAGGGTGGTTGGCAATTAACAGGGGAGAGGGGAAATGCAGACACAGAATGAATGTAAGGATGAAACACAGAGAGACACAGAATGAAGGGGTGGGGGTTAAAAGGTGCATACACACGGAGAGATTTTGGCTATGAGAGATTTTGACTAACTTTTCCCTTGAACTGGCAGTAGGAGATTTTGACTAACTTTACCAGAGATTTTGTCTAACTATGCAAGAGATTTTGGCTATGGGAGATTTTGACTATCTCATTTAAATAAGGGGATGAGTGTCATATATAGGATGAATTTACAGGGTGGCTGGTATTTAAATAGCTAAAAGTTAAAAAAATAAATTTGCGTGGGGTCCCCCCTCCTATGTAAAACCAGCCTCGGGCTCTTTGAGCCAGTCCTGGTTGTTAAAATACAGAGGAAAAAATGAGTAGGGTTCCCCCATATTTAGACAACCAGCACCGGGCTCTGCGTCCGGTCCTGGTTTAAAAAATACGGGGGACAAAAGACATAGGGGTCCCCCGTATTTTTAAAACCAGCACCGGGCTCCACTAGCCAGGGAGATAATGCCACAGCCGGGGGACACTTTTATATTGGTCCCTGCGGCCGTGCCATTACCCCCCCAACTAGTCACCCCTGGCCGGGGTACACTGGAGTGAGGACCCCTTAAATCAAGGGGTCCCCCCCTCCAGCCACCCAAGGGCCAGGGGTGAAGCCCGAGGCTGTCCCCCCCCATCCGTGGGCCGGTGGATGGGAGGCTGATAGCCTTTCAATAGTAATATTGTTCTTTACAGGAGGCCTATAGGTCCCAGCAAGCCTGCCCCAGCATGCTGGCACTTGGAGAACCACAAGTGCCAGCATGCCCGGACATAAAGGGCCCGCTGGCACCTGTAGTCCACCTGTAAAGAAAATATAAAAAAAAAACCACAACACATTCTTTTAAAAATCCTTTATTAAACTGGGTCTTCACCTGGGGGCGGCGGCCTTTAAGCTCTTTTGCATGGCCGCCGCCTTCCCAGGGCTTCCGGCGTCTTCACCTGGGGGGGCGCCACCTCCCCAGGGCTTCTGGGGTCTTGCTCCGGCGTCTTCACCTGGTGGGCGGCGGCTGCTAAGCTCTTTTGCATAGCCGCCGCCCATCCAGGACTTCCACGGCGTCTTCAGGAGCTCTTCTCCGCTCCTCCTCCGCCGTCGGACTGAAAGCCGCTGCCTCGCGCTGACTTATATAAGTCAGCGGGAGGGGGCGGGGCGATGACGCGGCGAGCCGTGATTGGCTCGCGGCGGCCATCTTGAATTTCAAAAATGACGCTGAGGCGCCATTTTTGAAACTGGTACCGCTTCGCTGCCAAACTCTGCAAGAGAAAGGTAAATTTCCGCCGCCCGCACCGCTGCCGCAACCCGCCGCCGCCCGCACCGCCGCCGCCCACACCGCCACCCGCACCGCCGCCGCCCACACCGCCACCCCCCGCCGCCCGCACCGCTGCCGCAAACCGCCGCAAACCGCCGCCACCCACACCGCCACCGCAACCCGCCACCGCCACAACCCGCCGCCGCCCGCACCACCGCCGCCTGCAACATCGCTATCGCTGGGAAAAATCGCTGGCCTCTAGCGATTTTAACTAACTTTACCAGCGACATAGCCAAAATTGACTTGCCGGCACTGACTATTTTTCCCAGCGATAGCGACTTAGCGGGGACGCGCATCGCTATCGCTGCCTGTATACACACGGAGCGATCTGCACTAACTTTCTGAGCGATTTTGACTATATAGTCAAAATCGCTCAGTTATATCGCTCCGTGTGTATGCAGACACAGGATGAAATGGGACACAGAGAGACACAGAAGAGGGGGACACACAGAGACACAGAAGGAGGACATGCAGAGAGACACAGAAGGGAGGCACAGAGAGAAACAGAAGGGGAGGACACATTAAGACACAGAAGGGAGGATGACACAGAGAGACACAGAAGGGGGGCAGAAAGACACAGAAGGGGGACACAGAGAGACATAGAAGAAGGGGAGATGATGGCGTGGCAGAGAGATGCAGACAAGTGATGATGGTGTGGCTGAGAGAGGATGCAAGAGGGAGGTGATGGTGTGCTGAGGGAAGATGTGGAGGTGGATGATGGTGGACTGAGAGATGATGCAGACAGAAGATGCTGATGTGCTGAGAGAGATCCAGGGGGAGATGATGGTGTGCTGAGAAACAATACAAGGGGGAGATGATGGTGTTGAGAGATGATGCAGAAGGGAGATGACGCAGGGAGGAAATGATGGAAAGGCAATGCAGGGAAGGGATGGTGTGACTAAGACATAGGCGGGAGATGATGGTGTGGCTGGGAGAGGTGCAGGAGACAGATGATGGTGTGACAGAGAGGCACAGGCAGAAGATGATATTGTGACTGAGAGAGATGCAGGAGGAGATGATGGTGTGCTGAGAGTAGAGATGAGTGGGTTCGGTTCTCTGAGAACCAGATAACCATGAACTTCACGTCCCGATCCTGGTTTGGGACTTCCCACCAGACTCGGAAACCAGAACGAGGCAAAACATCATCATCCCGCTGTCGGATTCTCGCGGGTTTTGGATTCCATATAAGGAGCTGCGCGTCGCTGCCATTTTCACTCCAGTCCTGGAGAGAGTAGCGAGAAGGATGTGTCTCCTCAGTGTCTGTGTGGGAAAGTGGTGTGGTGCGTGGGGTGGTGACCTGTTCTTATGTGTCATTTCAGTGCTGTCTTGTGCTGCATCAGTCCAGTGGTGGTGTCTTGTGCTGCATCAGTCCAGTCACAGTGGTGGTGTCCTGTGCTGCCATAAGCCCAGTGCTGCTGTATAAGTCCAATCCAGTGGTGCTGTCTTGTGCTGCATCAGTCCAGTGGTGGTGCCCTGTGCTGCCATAAGTCCAGTGGTGGTGTACTGTGCTGCCATAAGTCCAGTGGTGCTGCTGTATAAGTACAGTGCAGTGGTGCTGTGTTGTGCTGCATCAGTCCAGTGGTGGTGGCCTGTGCTGCCATAAGTCCAGTGGTGGTGTCCTGTTCTGCCACAAGTCCAGTGGTGTTGCCATATAAGTTCAGTGGTACTGCCGTATAAGTTCAGGGGTACTGCCATATAAGTTCAGTCCAGTGGTGCAGCCATATAAGTTCAGGGGTACTGCAGTATAAGTCCAGTGATACTGCCGTATAAGTTCAGTGGTACTGCCGTATAAGTCCAGTCCAGTGGTACTGCCATATAAGTCCAGTGCTACTGATGTATAAGTCCAGTGGTACTGCCATATAAATCCAGTGGTACTGCTGTATAAGTCAAGTGGTACTGCTGTATAAGTTGAGTGGTACTGCCGTATAAGTCCAGGGGTACTGCAGTATAAGTCCAGTGGTACTGCTGTATAAGTCCAGGGGTACTGCCATATAAGTCCAGTCCAGTGGTGCAGCCATATAAGTTCAGGGGTACTGCCATATAAGTCCAGGGGTACTGCCATATAAGTTCAGGAGTAGTGCAATATAAGTTCAGGGGTACTGCCATATAAGTCCAGTGGTACTGCGATATAAGTCCAGTGATACTGCCATATAAGTCCAGGGGTAATGCCGTATAAGTCATGGGGTACTGTTGTGTATGTCCAGGGGTACTGCCGTATAAGTCCAGTCCAGTGGTGCAGCCATATAAGTTCAGGGGTACTGCCGTATAAGTCCAGTGGTACTGCCATATAAGTTCAAGGGTACTGCCATATAAGTCCAGTGGTACTGCCGTATAAGTCCAGTCCAGTGGTGCAGCCGTATAAGTTCAGGGCTACGGCATTATAAGTCCCGTGGTACAGCCATATAAGTCCAGTCCAGTGGTACTGCCATATAAGTCCAGTGCTACTTACGTATAAGTCCAGTGGCACTGCCGTATAAGTCCAGTGTTACTGCCATATAAATCCAGTGATACTGCCCTAAAAGTCAAATGGTACTGCCGTATAAGTCCAGTGGTACTTCCGTATTAGTCCAGTGGTACTGCAGTATAAATCCAGTGGTACTGCTGTATAAGTCATGGGGTACTGCTGTATAATCCAGTCAAGTGGTGCAGCCGTATAAGTACAGGGGTACTGCCATATAAGTCCAGGGGTACTACCATATAAGTTCAGGGGTACTGCCATATAAGTTCAGGGGTACTGCCGTATAAGTCCAGTGGTACTGCGATATAAGTCCAGGGGAAATGCCGTATAAATCCAGTCCAGTGGTGCAGGCGTATAAGTTCAGGGGTACTGCCGTATAAGTTCAGTGGTACTGCCGTATAAGTCCAGTCCAGTGGTACTGCCATATAAGTCCAGTGCTACTGACGTATAAGTCCAGTGGTACTGCCATATAAATCCAGTGATACTGCTGTATAAGTCAAGTGGTACTGCTGTATAAGTTGAGTGGTACTGCCGTATAAGTCCAGGGGTACTGCAGTATAAGTCCAGTGGTACTGCTGTATAAGTCCAGGGGTACTGCCATATAAGTCCAGTCCAGTGGTGCAGCCATATAAGTTCAGGGGTACTGCCATATAAGTCCAGGAGTACTGCCATATAAGTTCAGGAGTAGTGCAATATAAGTTCAGGGGTACTGCCATATAAGTCCAGTGGTACTGCGATATAAGTCCAGTGATACTGCCATATAAGTCCAGGGGTAATGCCGTATAAGTCATGGGGTACTGTTGTGTATGTCCAGGGGTACTGCCGTATAAGTCCAGTCCAGTGGTGCAGCCATATAAGTTCAGGGGTACTGCCGTATAAGTCCAGTGGTACTGCCATATAAGTTCAAGGGTACTGCCATATAAGTCCAGTGGTACTGCCGTATAAGTCCAGTCCAGTGGTGCAGCCGTATAAGTTCAGGGCTACGGCATTATAAGTCCCGTGGTACAGCCATATAAGTCCAGTCCAGTGGTACTGCCATATAAGTCCAGTGCTACTTACGTATAAGTCCAGTGGCACTGCCGTATAAGTCCAGTGTTACTGCCATATAAATCCAGAGATACTGCCCTAAAAGTCCAATGGTACTGCCGTATAAGTCCAGTGGTACTTCCGTATTAGTCCAGTGGTACTGCAGTATAAATCCAGTGGTACTGCTGTATAAATCATGGGGTACTGCTGTATAATCCAGTCAAGTGGTGCAGCCGTATAAGTACAGGGGTACTGCCATATAAGTCCAGGGGTACTACCATATAAGTTCAGGGGTTGTTGAATTCTCTTGGATTAACTAAATTAACCATCTTGTTGCTGTTTGGGTTGTTAGGTAAAAGAATGAATTGAAAATGGATTTATAAAAATCAATTATTATTTATTCAAAGGGCCACGCCCGTATACAGGGGAGAGGTAGCATTCTCTCGTCCTGTGTCAAATCATTTAACAACAACATACACGTATCAACAATGAGTTTTATATAGTACACAGTTACGCCACTTTTGTATATTCCTCCCATATGATTTCATACCTCAGGAATACAATGTTAGGCAATAGAGTTATGCAATATTGGGACAATTGTCAAGAATACTAAAAAGATACTCGTGAGCTTCAACTGTGTCCATATTAGGAATTACATCTGTACTCTATGAGCTTTTAGAAAGTGCGTAGTTGGAAACAATACTCAGCCAACAAAGTTGTTTTTCTCTCAGGGTGTGTATAAAGTTCAAGATGAATTTGCTATATCATCTAGCTAGAATCAAAATGGATTCTGTTATGCTCTCATATTATACTAGTGAATATGAGAACCCTTTGCTTATTGGATGTATACATAATATACGTACTATCCCGTAGTGCACACACATAACTGTTAAGCCTTCAGCAGGTTGCCTCAGTCACAGTATTCGACAGCTACACCCTTTGATCAGGGACATTATCCATGTGCCCTGTCATCTCAAGAGAATTTCTGGGAACGTATAGTTAGCTAATAATCACTTCATGTAGTATTGCTATTCTGCGTTTGACAGTAGCCTTCTAAATACAACATAGGCCGCACCTGTATGCGGTGAACATCAAATGAATATCTATAATCACATCGGGGTTAACAAAGAATAAACCTCATCACAGAATACATCATCACATACAATCACATACAATATATTTAAAAACATTTTCCTAATCCTGAAATTGAATACTAGGATTTAAACATTTATCTTTTCCAGTCCATATCATAATGCCTTGGTTAAAGTTCTTTTATATCATGGACCTCCTTTATATACTTGGCATTACACGTATCAGGATCCGTAATGTCTTTGGTCAAATAAGCACAGCAGTGAGCTCAAAGTGCTGTTTCCGGAAATCAACAATATCCTCCAATTTGTGGTATTAAAAAAATGTAGAACAATATGGTATCGTAATAGTTCATATCCAATGTCCTGGAATCATCATAAATGTCCACAGTTCTGGAATATCCTATTATAAAGTTCAATCATGTTATCAATAATTTAAATGAAATAAAACGTCAACTTCCAGTTGATTAATCATACGACTTCATTAGCCATAGGAGAACTTATTAGCCACCTTTACCACTTCGAGGTTTTATTGAAACTCTGGTGGCAGGAACATGTTTCCTGATTACTGAGTCAATTACTCTTTTTAGGAATAGTTCATCCTGCAAGAAAACTTTTCTCAAGTTATTATATGTTTTTGTATAAAATTGCTAAATCAATCTTCTTAAATAACAAACATTTTTAGAATTAATAGGTAAACAATTATATATCATATCCTAAGGATATGGTGACAACTACCATTCCCCGTTATGTATGATATCTTCTTTTAACCTTTGAATCTACTCCTGGTAAAATACATTTATTAAATCATAAACTTTAATGAACATCCTATGTAACCATTACTATTTATATACCTAACTCATTATATCTAGCACATCTAGAAACCTTAAGTTAGTATATTGTAACAATCCTTTCACATTCCCTTAAATCAACCTTTTCTATCTACATAAGATCATTTTTTTTCGTGTATTATTGACCTATTTTATTTCCACTAACTGAAATACACCCGATATGTGTAGCTAATATTATCACCAGTGGTGGTTCTTTCTTGAGATACTATTGTATCTATACACATGTACCGTGTTTCACTATTATCACGAGTCACGACTCTATAAAGTTTTGGTAATCACATCAAATGTAAATTGCATAGAGAACTTTGACCTGCTAGTGTCTATGTATACATATCTAACAATTATAATAGTCTTAAATAATGATTAGCAATACAATTTATATAGCTGCAGTACTTAAAATCTTTCCAACAATTATGGTATTGCTGGACTGGATACTCCTCAGAATAATATCCGAAATTATTTAAATTATCCATGCATTAATCTATACATCTGTCTTCAAGTGGAGTATAATACTCACAACCACGTTTTTCAAAGTGTGTGTTCGTTACACCAGTCATAAATCCCTCTGGATTTCCTGCTTAGAAAAGAAAAGAGGAAGGAAGGGTCTTATTGAAATAATTCCCATCCACAATAATGGATGAGTACTCATACCTACACCACACGTTTGCTCGCTCTCTCTTCAAAGAAAAATAAATAAATTAAGTCCTAATGCTGTTATAAATAACGTCGCTCCCGTATACTTTCAGAAAAGTTAAAAGTTCTGTAGGATATTAGCTTATAAGCACATAGTCTATTATCAATGATCATAATCATCTCTATCTTGATTGAAGGGTTCATTCAAATACAACTCTGCAGTAGTAACAGTAGTAACAGTCTCTGTATTGTATCTCCATACAATTGTTTTTAGTGTTAGGTTCCTTTAAGCTCTGGTCTCTGACCTTTTCATTTCATTGCAAGCTCATGGATCTAGGTGTCCTTCTTCTGCAGCCTTTGCAACGGCTGTATCAGAGTCAGCGGTACTTGCCAAGGACCATCCTATGCGATCTGTAATGGAACCAAAACATAAGCAACTTCTCACCATAACACCGTCTTCACTCTCTTAGTGATTGTCCTGTGCCGGACTGTGTGTTTTCGTGTTGGTTAAATATCTTTCCAAGGTTCTTGCAGCTTTTGATATTCTTGTAACTGTTTAAATAATTTGTGTGACACATTTGAATCGTCAAATCATTTTGTAGTTTTGAATCAGTCTCTGGATAATATATCTTTGCTGGATAACATATCTTTGCTGGATTCCAAAAAGAATAACAAAAAATGATATAGAAGAGAGACAAAGCAGAGGCTTAGGTGTAATTCTACCACTATTGAACCAACGATTGGACCATGCCATGATTCAAATTCGGCCTTTCCTGTCTCTTTTGTAGATTAATAATGCTTAATTCTTTAAACCTTCCCTTTTTATTCTCAACATTACCCATATTAAACACAAAATATTCTTCAAACTCCTATAAACTCTATCAGTAAAGAAACTTTACTGTCTTTGAAACAATAGCTCACACCTCAGGCCTTATTATTCATCTCTCAAAAACCCCTTAACACCTGTTACACATACTATAGTTCCTTTTTTTTTTGCATTAAACTATGTTGTATTAAAACAATGTTGTTTTTAATCAACCCAATCATCTGCAGTAAACATGCTATAGCTTTCTTTATCACCATCACGATCCCTCTTATTATCACATAAATTATTTTGGTCCCATGCCAAAACACAATGTACACTTCTCCATTAAACTTCATCCCACCATAGAAAGCTTGTGAATCTATTTCATGTTAATTACCCTTAGATTTGCATAACTCATGACATTTCCCCTTAATGAAAATTGGCAACAACACTTTATTATTAATAATACTAATTCACTAATTCACCATCCCATTATCCCCTATGGATGCTCAAGAAATTATTCTCCTGTTAATCAGTTTTTTTTTTTTTTTCAATTCCTTTAAATGCAATGTAACATGCGATGTAATCATTATAATTGTCTTACTCATCCACATTATATTCCTTATACTCCCCACTTTTGGGGGTGAGGAAGACAAGTATGCAGCTGTATCTAAGTTGTGGTGGATCCTGTGAATCATTAGCAGGAAACACTCTGAGCTGGGCATCACTGTGCCACCAGAGGAAACCCTACCAGGATAGGTTCTTGGACAGGGGAATGGGTGACGAGGATCAGTGAAGGAAGTAAAAGGACTGATACGCTGAATAAACCATCTGCGGTGGTGCCTAGGCTATTTTCAGCCTTGGACCCATGTTGCTTCTTTAAGCTAGCCCAACGCAATCCCATTATATGGTGAGAGATTTACATCTATCACACGGTCACTTTAACTGGTCCAGATTCACCCATGCACTTTATGTATGTAGTATGTCAATGAGTTTATGTGTCCTAATAAACACATTTTTCATGGAACAAATCATTTGTCACAATTTCCCTGTTGGTTCATATATCCCCTATTGAATGAAGGGATATATCTTTAAATCTAAAATCCTTCTGTAAGCTACACTATTGCTATATTATATCTAAGTTGTATACTGTCAGAGGTAAAATGTACACATCATATAAAATCTACTGCTTAACCTCAGTATTAATCATATATACTCAGTATTAAACATATATGTTCTTGCTTATGCATAAGTGGATGGTTTGGCTCTGACTGTGTATCCATAATGTTTTATTCATGATAAAGTGTAATATTGTATTACCTTCTATAATTTCTTTGGTTATGAACTTGAATGTATGCATATAGCATTTCCAAAAAAAAATTACTGTATCTAGAGATTTATCATCTGGTTATACATATCTATCTATCAATAAATGTATACCAAGGCTCCACCCTCTAAGGGTTTTAACTATCTTTGGCCTAGCGCCAAATAATGATCTAGGTAGTTAACTATGTCAGCACACCGTTGACTTTTGTCTTGCGGCACCTTGTGGTCTTTTCTGTAAGAAAACACAACTGTTTAGTATCTGACATCAATACTTCAAATAATTTATAGCACAAAGGTATATCATCCACATACTGGTTACATTTCTTTACTTATTTCAACATATCATTCAGACTGGCCAGTCCACACAAACTGTACGTTTCTCATGCACACCAATTATGTGCTTCCAAGCAAACTTTTCTTGGACTGTGTCCATCCTATGGAATGTCTTGGCACATATACATATTCACTGAAAAATCACTTACAAACTTAACAACGCTCCTGCTCACATTTCTATCTGTATAACTATTCTATACAATCATATCCCCACACTTCCTGGCTACGGAACCTGGTTCATCACTGCATATTGTGCAGTCCACTAAGAACTTTTGCAATGTATTATATCGATGCCTATACAATGAGATGGATTTTAGCAAGCATATTTTTTTACCTCACGAACCCAGGGTAAGTGATATATAGATATGCTATGCATCCAACTTAATCTGTTCCTACTTTATTCTTCCTGGAATCTTTAGAAATACCTCATCCGTGATGTAGTATATTTTACACTGTAACTTTTACATTAGGTTTCTTCCAAATAACTTTGAAGAATTGTCTAAAATTATGTTAATACTGGAATCGTAGTGATTAATTGCTTGTCGCAATGTTTGATTTACAGCATATACATTAAAGAATACGTATTCCTTTATCTTTCCCTATGATTTTAGCTGCTGCTTCGAAAACTCTTTTTTTCCGTCTAGCCCATCAGAGAGAGGGCGTTGTCTTCTTGACTGTCTGCCAGATGCAAATCTGTTAGCTTTAACGCTGTTAGCGCATCTCTAGCCCATATCTGTTGCTGGGATTTTTTATTTTTATTTTTTTTCTGATTACAGTTATGCTGTAGAAAGAAATTGGCAGCATTTTCTACAGGTTATCTGGTAAAGATATTAGTTTTTTATATTAAAACTGGAGTAGATAGTTTGTATAACAAACATTTCTAGAGTATTGCTTATGCAGAGGTTCCCAAACTGTGTGCCGTAGCTCCCCGGGGTGCCTCGGACACTTGCAGGGGTGCCCTGGGTTGATGGTCTAGTACCAATTCAAATTATCCAGTGCTGGTGGCTGCCAGTCATAAAATATGTGGCCAAACAGAAGCAAATATCCCTCACCACACAACTGACTCTAAGGATGACATATAAACGCCATCTACTTAATGTAATATCTATTTTTACATTTCTCAATAATACATTTTTTTTTTCTAGGGGTGTCGTGAAAAAAAAATTCTGATATTCTAGGGCCACATGATTAAAAAAAAATTTGGAAACCACTGACTTATGCTTATTATGATCCATCTTGTTAGATGAAAAAAATTAAAGCTCACTGAAAACCCTTTTTTTTTTCTTTACTGCGACATGGCTTACACTGCTGCTGGAAAGGAGGGGGCACGTTTCTGCGCTAGCCCCCTAGCTCTCTGTGCTTTTACACAGCATTGGAAACTGAAGGGGTTTTCTTTTCTTTTTTTTTTTCTTTTCTGCTGGCAGACCTTCTCACAATATATTGCATTAAAGAATATTTGCGTATTAAACAATACCATATGGAAACTTCACTTCATAGTTAGATAGTAACATTAGATAAACACATATTGTTAACTACAGATCTGCCAAAAGCCATTTGAACACGGACATCAACTTTTGTTTCCTCCGTTCACAAATATATATATATATATATATATATCCCTTGTTTCAAAACTTGTAACCATGCCAATCACAGACAGAAGGTTTCTATTAGACACAGATCTGAGAATATACTTAACTGAACATTATGTTCCACACACAAAAAACCGTAACACACAAATTTAAATACAGTTTGCAAACTTCAATTACCTGCAGATTTCAACAGTTTTGCCGATTTCAAAATACGCTTAGTATTGGTTGATCAGGCCAATATTATACAGCATGATTGAAATGCAAAACATAGACTGTACCCTTTGTCACAGTACTATACAAAATTAGTGCTTCTATGGAATATTTCTTCCATACATGATATGCACACTTAGAGTTAATCCTCCCTGCCCTTCCCATACGCTGGAAAAATTTGCAATCCCTGCAATTTTTTCACACACGCGACACGTCTGTCAACTGGGAAGCTGCAGTAGATCCTCTTATCACAGCTACAATCACAAGGCAACATGCTTAGGTTATGCTTAAAACAACCAGCAGCTCTTAGTAGCTCAGTATTGCAATATATTATTACACTCAATTACATATAATCCCTATAACCTCGGGTTGTTCACTCTATTTATTTAAAGTACCCTTCTTACACGTATAGCTGACTAACAAGGGGAGGTGATCTATGTGCTTTTTTACTTTATTTGGCTCTTGGTCCAAAGCACTTATTCACGCAATCATTCATAGAGTGAAAAAAAATCCCGGTTACTGTTTCTTTGCCCAAATACAAACTTTGAATTAATTTTGGTATTCTTATTTACATGCAACAGCATCTGTCAATCATCATTTCCGAGTTACTTGGTCCTTCAACCGATTTGGACATAATTTTGGTATTAATTTTACAAACAAGCAACAACAAACAGGTCCCTGAGTTATTTTACTAGTTGTTTGTCAATCTCTCCACTAATTCTCATATTATAAAAAATACAGTCACACAGACAGCTGGCAGGTATAGAAACAGCATGTACTGGAATACAGCACATACCATGGTATTCTATACTTACCAGTGCTGTAATGACTTGGGATGTTCCTTCCATCATCAGCTGCTGGCTGGCTGGCACACCCCTTTGAGAATTTGATGAAGAGATCGAGATCTATAGTTCCAACGATTACGAGCCCCCATCTTGTATATTCCTCCCATATGATTTCATACCTCAGGAATACAATGTTAGGCAATAGAGTTATGCAATATTGGGACAATTGTCAACAATACTAAAAAGATACTCGTGAGCTTCAACTGTGTCCATATTAGGAATTACATCTGTACTCTATGAGCTTTTAGAAAGTGCGTAGTTGGAAACAATACTCAGCCAACAAAGTTGTTTTTCTCTCAGGGTGTGTATAAAGTTCAAGATGAATTTGCTATATCATCTAGCTAGAATCAAAATGGATTCTGTTATGCTCTCATATTATACTAGTGAATATGAGAACCCTTTGCTTATTGGATGTATACATAATATACGTACTATCCCGTAGTGCACACACATAACTGTTAAGCCTTCAGCAGGTTGCCTCAGTCACAGTATTCGACAGGGTACTGCCATATAAGTTCAGGGGTACTGCCGTATAAGTCCAGTGGTACTGCCATATAAGTCCAGGGGAAATGCCGTATAAGTCCAGTCCAGTGGTGCAGGCGTATAAGTTCAGGGGTACTGCCGTATAAGTCCAGTGGTACTGCCATATAAGTCCAGGGGTAATGCCGTATAAGTCCAGTCCAGTGGTACTGCCATATAAGTCCAGTGCTACTGACGTATAAGTCCAGTGGTACTGCCATATAAATCCAGTGATACTGCCGTATAAGTCAAGTGGTACTGCTGTATAAGTTGAGTGGTACTGCCGTATAAGTCCAGGGGTACTGCTGTATAAGTTGAGTGGTACTGCCGTATAAGTCCAGGGGTACTGCAGTATAAGTCCAGTGGTACTGCTGTATAAGTCCAGGGGTACTGCCATATAAGTCCAGTCCAGTGGTGCAGCCATATAAGTTCAGGGGTACTGCCATATAAGTCCAGGGGTACTGCCATATAAGTTCAGGAGTAGTGCAATATAAGTTCAGGGGTACTGCCATATAAGTCCAGTGGTACTGCGATATAAGTCCAGTGATACTGCCATATAAGTCCAGGGGTAATGCCGTATAAGTCATGGGGTACTGTTGTGTATGTCCAGGGGTACTGCCGTATAAGTCCAGTCCAGTGGTGCAGCCATATAAGTTCAGGGGTACTGCCGTATAAGTCCAGTGGTACTGCCATATAAGTTCAAGGGTACTGCCATATAAGTCCAGTGGTACTGCCGTATAAGTCCAGTCCAGTGGTGCAGCCGTATAAGTTCAGGGCTACGGCATTATAAGTCCCGTGGTACAGCCATATAAGTCCAGTCCAGTGGTACTGCCATATAAGTCCAGTGCTACTTACGTATAAGTCCAGTGGCACTGCCGTATAAGTCCAGTGTTCCTGCCATATAAATCCAGTGATACTGCCCTAAAAGTCAAATGGTACTGCCGTATAAGTCCAGTGGTACTTCCGTATTAGTCCAGTGGTACTGCAGTATAAATCCAGTGGTACTGCTGTATAAGTCCAGGGGTACTGCTGTATAATCCAGTCAAGTGGTGCAGCCGTATAAGTACAGGGGTACTGCCATATAAGTCCAGGGGTACTACCATATAAGTTCAGGGGTACTGCCATATAAGTTCAGGGGTACTGCCGTATAAGTCCAGTGGTACTGCCATATAAGTCCAGGGGTAATGCCATATAAGTCCAGTCCAGTGGTGCAGCCGTATAAGTACAGGGGTACTGCCGTATAAGGCCAGTGGTACTGCCATATAAGTCCAGTGGTACTGCCATATCAGTCCAGGGGTAATGCTGTATAAGTCATGGGGTGCTGTTGTATAAGTCCAGGGGTACTGCCGTATAAGTCCAGTCCTGTGGTGCAGCCATATAAGTTCAGGGGTACTGCCATATAAGTCCAGGGGTACTGCCGTATAAGTTCAAGGGTACTGCCGTATAAGTTCACGGGTACTGCCATATAAGTCCAGTGGTGCTGCCGTATAAGTCCAGTCCAATGCTGCAGCCGTATAAGTTCAGGGGTACAGCAATATAAGTCCAGTGGTAGAGCCATATAAGTCCAGTCCAGTGGCACTGCTGTATAAGTCCAGTGATACTGCCATATAAGTCCAGTAATACTGCCGTATAAGTCCAGTGATACTGCCAAATAAGTCAAGTGGTACTGCCGTATAAGTCCAGTGATACTGCTGTATAAGTCCAGTGGTACTGCCGTATAAGTTCAGTGGTACTTCCGTATAAGTCAAGGGGTACTGCAGTATAAATCCAGTGGTACTGCTGTATAAGTCCAGGGGTACTGCCATATAAGTCCAGTCCAGTGGTGCAGCCATATAAGTACAGGGTTACTGCCGTATAAGTCCAGGGGTACTGCCATATAAGTTCAGGGGTACTGCCGTATAAGTTCAGGGGTACTGCCGTATAAGTCCAGTGGTACTGCCATATAAGTCCAGTGGTACTGCCATATAAGTCCAGGGGTAATGCCATATAAGTCATGGGGTGCTGTTGTATAATTCCTGGAGTACTGCCGTATAAGTCCAGTCCAGTGGTGCAGCCATATAAGTTCAGGGATACTGCTGTATTAGTCCAGGGGTACTGCTGTATAAGTTCAAGGGTACTGTCGTATAAGTCCAGTGGTACTGCGGTATAAGTCCAGTCCAGTGGTGCAGCCATATAAGTTCAGGGGTACTGCAGTATAAGTCCAGTGATACTGCCGTATAAGTCCATTGGTACTGCCGTATAAGTCCAGTCCAGGGGTACTGCCATATAAGTTCAGGGGTACTGCCATATAAGTTCAGGGGTACTGCCATATAAGTCCAGTGGTACTGCCATATATGTCCAGTGGTACTGCCATATAAGTCCAGGGGTAATGCCGTATAAGTCATAGGGTGCTGTTGTATAAGTCCAGGGGTACTCACGTATAAGTCCAGTCCAGTGGTGCAGCCATATAAGTTCAGGGGTACTGCTGTATTAGTCCAGGGGTACTGCTGTATAAGTTCAAGGGTACTGCCGTATAAGTCCAGTGGTACTGCCGTATAAGTCCATTCCAGTGGTGCAGCCAAATAAGTTCAGGGGTACTGCAGTATAAGTCCAGTGATACTGCCGTATAAGTTCAGTGGTACTGCCGTATAAGTCCAGTCCAGTGGTACTGCCATATAAGTCCAGTGCTACTGACGTATAAGTCCAGTGGCAATTCCGTATAAGTCCAGTGGTACTGCCATATAAATCCAGTTATACTGCCGTATAAGTCAGGTGGTACTGCCGTATAAGTCCAGTGATACTGCTGTATAATTCCAGTGGTACTGCCGTATAAGTTCAGTGGTACTTCCGTATAAGTCCAGGGGTACTGCAGTATAAGTCCAGTGGTACTGCTGTATAAGTCCAGGGGTACTGCCATATAAGTCCAGTCCAGTGGTGCAGCCGTATAAGTTCAGGGGTGCTTCCATATAAGTCCAGGGGTACTGCCATATAAGTTCAGGGGTACTGCCATATAAGTTCAGGGGAACTGCCGTATAAGTCCAGTGGTACTGCCATATAAGTACAGGGGTACTGCCATATAAGTCCAGGGGTATTGCCATATAAGTTCAGGGGTACTGCCATATAAAATAAGGGGTACTGCCGAATAAGTCCAATGGCACTGCCGTATAAGTCCAGGGTTACTGCCGTATAAGTCATGGGGTACTGCCGTATAAGTCCAGTCCAGTGGTGCAGCCGTATAAGTTCATGGGTAATGCCGTATAAGTCCAGTGGTTCTGCTGTATAAGTCCAGTCCAGTAGTACTGCCATATTAGTCCAGTGGTACTGACTTATAAGTCCAGTGGTACTGCCGTATAAGTCCAGTGGTACTGCTATATAAGTCCAGTGATACTGCCGTATGTATAAGTCCAGTGGTATTGCCGTATAAGTTCAGTGGTACTGCCGTATAAGTCCAGTCCAGTGGTGCAGCCATATAAGTCCAGTGGTACTGCCATATAAGTCCAGTGGTACTGCCATATAAGTCCAGTCCAGTGGTGCAGCCGTATAAGTCCAGTGGTACTGCCGTATAAGTCCAGTGGTACTGCCGTATAAGTCCAGTTCAGTGGTACTGCCATATAAGTCCTGTGGTACTGATGTATAAGTCCAATGGTACTGCCATATAAGTCCAGTGGTACTGCCATTTAAGTCCAGTGATTCTGCCGTATAAGTCCAGTGGTTCTGCCGTATAAGTCCAGTCCAGTAGTGCAGCCATTTAAGTTCAGGTGTACTGCTGTATAAGTCCAAGGGTACTGCAGTATAAGTTCAGGGGTACTGCTGTATAAGTCAAATGGTACTGCCATATAAGTCCAGAGGTACTGCCGTATAAGTACAGTCCAGTGGTGCAAAGGTATAAGTTCAGGGGTACTGCCGTATAAGTCCAGGGGTACTGCCCTATAAGTTCAGGGGCCTGTCGTATAAGTCCAGTCAAGTGGTGCAGCCGTGTAAGTTCAGGGGTACTGCCATATCCACCAATTTTGTTCGTGTATTACACCTGGGCAAATTCCAGCATGTCCCACGTTTTGCACATAGAATTAATTTGGTGGTGCAGAATTTTTTTTAAAAATGACAGGGGCGTGCAGGAGATGCTGTCAGTGGCCTGAAAAATTGTGGGCCATTTTCAACATTCAGCCACTGTGTGACACTCCTAGATGGGCCTGGTGTTTGTGCCGCACACTTGTGTCGCTTAGTAAAGTTATCCAGCTACCTCATTGCACCTCTTTTTCTTTGCATGATGTGCTGTTTGGGGCCTAGTTTTTGAAAAGTGCCATCCTGTCTGACACTGCAGTGCCATTACTAGATGGGCCAGGTATTTGTGCCGCACACTTGTGTCGCTTAGCTTAGTCATACAGCTACCTCTTTGTACCTCTTTTTCTTGTTTGCATGATGTGCTGTTTGGGGCCTAGTTTTTGAAAAGTGCCATCCTGTCTTTCACTGCAGTGCCACTCCTAGATGGTCCAGGTGTTTGTGCTACACACTTGTGTCGCTTAGCTTAGTCATACAGCTACCTCTTTGCACCTCTTTTTCTTGTTTGCATGATGTGCTGTTTGGGGCCTAGTTTTTGAAAAGTGCCATTCTGTCTGACACTGCAGTGCCACTCCTAGATGGGCCAGGTGTTTGTGCTGCACACTAGTGTCACTTAGCTTAGCCATCCAGCAACCTTGGTGCAACTTTTAGGCCTAAAAACAATATTGTGAGGTGTTCAGTGTTCAGAATAGACTGAAAATGAGTGGAAATAAATGTTATTGAGGTTAATAATACCGTAGGATTAAAATTACCCCCAAATTCTGTGATTTTAGCTATTTTTATGTTTTTAAAAAAAATCATCCAGATCCAAAGCCAAAACCCGAAATGGTGGTTTTGGCAAAACCAATCCAGATCAAAAACATGAGCGGGGATCCAGATCCAAAACCAATTCACAAAACACGAAAAGTGCCCGCCGCACATCTCTAGCTGAGAGACAATGCAAGTGGGAGATGAAGGTGTGCTGAGAGATGCAGGCAGGAGATGATGGCGTGGCTGACAGACACAGGCCAGAGATGATGGTGTGGCTGAGAGATGCAGGTGGGAGATGATGGTGTGGCAGAGAGATGCAGGGAGGAGATGATGGTGTGGCTGAGAGAGATGCAGTGGGAGATGATGGTGTGCTGAGAGACAATGCAAGTGGCAGATGATGCAGGGAGGAGGTGATGGCGTGGCTGAGAGGCAGCACAGGTGTGGCTAAGAGATGCAGGGGGCAGGAAGTGACACAAGGAGTGCGAGTCTGGTTGAACAGCTGTTGTATGATGAATGACTTTGGTAATATTTCTACACAAACAGGTATCTTACGGACCATGTGATATCCTACATGAATAATGAATACCAACTGAAGATGCCATCTGCCCAGGGAGGATACTTTTCTTCAGAGATTCCCCATTGTGAGAAATCACCATATAGGTAAGGTGCATACTGAATGGAAAGGAATGTTCCCAGAGTGACGAGAAACAGGTGGTGACTAATGTTGACACGCCCTCATTTTCAGTGTCCATGCCCTTTGTGGAATGTGGCCAAAGGCACAATCTGGGAGAACCCACTGCAAATTAGATATGTATATACTGTAAGTTTGCAAGAAAGTTGAAAGTCTCAAACAGCACATATGGAACATGTGCCCTGGGTGATAGAGAGGTGTGTGTGTCCACTGGGGGAGCCGTGACCAAATGAAAAGAAAGATGTGCAGGGAGTGCAGGGAGAAGGGGAGGCCGAGAAGGAAGGAGGACACACGTGGTTCCAGAAGGAGAAAAGAGGCTAAGTCAGTAAGAGGATGTAGTTAAGATTATGGAGAGGGAGGTGGAGCCAGGAAGAGGACATAGACAGGTCTAGAAGAGGACTAAGGTGGGTAGGGAAGAGAAGTCAACCAAGATCCAGATGGAGGATACCGGAGGGTCATGAAGATGAGGTAGGCCGTCTGGGAGGATGAGAAGTGAGTTGGTGCTATGCAATATAATAATAATATGTGAGATTGGCTGCAATTTAAGGGGCTAAAGCTAATAACTTTCCATCTCACCCAGAGTAAGGTGTCAGTGCAACTTTGCTTTACGGTGATATCTATTTCTGGGGCAGGGGGGCGGATCAGACCGAAACATCATTATAACACCATAGACAGGAAAACATAACAGCAGCAAGGGTAAGGCAAAAGGCTATCAGGAACATGCAGTGGCAAGTCAAGGGTGGAAATCAGCATAGTACTATATTATTATGTATCCAGCCTATGGACAAGCAAACTGTCGGTTGCTGAAAGGGAGAGCAGCACTGGTGACATGGATAAGGCTAGAGTGAGAATGGCCCTGCCTGTGAGAGTTTACATACTAAGGTTAAAGGGTGGTCAGTTGAAGGGGGATGAATACACAAGAATGGGAATAGGACAGTATCAAGTTTTAGATAGGGCTGTTAAGCTTTGATAAAAAGGTTAAGGGGGTAATTCAGACTGGATCGCTGCAGTGGCAGCGATCGCAGTCTGAATTACTATGCGCAGTGCGCTCGCGTGGCGTGCACACTGCGCATGTGTAGCCAGTGAGATGCTATCAACATCTCACTGGTGTGATCGCCTCTGCCTGATTAACAGGCAGAGGCGATCATGGGGTGGGAGGAGGCATGCCAACGGCATTAGAACGCCATTGGTTGGGCGCGGTCTGCACAACAGAGGTGTGTCCAGACCATTGGAGGGACAGGCTGCGGTGGCTGCGACCCGGGACGTGGCGGGTAGCTCCCTGCCAGAGCGCAAGAGCTGTGCAGGTAGAGAGCTACTAGCCAGGTACAAAAGCATCGCCGCCGTGCGATGCTTTTTTTACCTGTGCGGGGGGGGGGGGGGGGGGCAAGGACTGACATGCGGGGCGGACTAACCCTGTGCTGGGCGTCCTCCCGCATGTCAGAGTAACTGATTGTAGATGTGCTAAATTTAGCACATCTACGGTCAACTCTGAATTTCCACCCCGTTGTCATAGACTTTGGTAAACATGTAGGTGTGGTTTTATGTATATGGATGAAAGGAGAGTATTTGGGAATTAGGGGAGGTAATATGAAGTTTTGTCTAGGGTGTCTAAGAACCTTATACAGGCACTGATATACCATTTTACAGTGTATTTTTTAAAGTGAAATTAATATTTCTGAACAGGCATTTGCCTATGGCTTCCCTCGCATGGATGTCTGTTATTGCTCAGCACAACTAATTTTACAAAGACAGTAGTTGATCTGATATTGTGATGTATATTTTATACTGTAGGCCAGGCCTGGCCAACCTGTGGCTCTCCTGCTGTTGTGAAACTACAAAACCTAGCATGCCCTGCCACTGTTTTAGCATTCCTTAATAGCAAAACTGTGGCAGGGCATGCTAGAACTTGTAGTTCCACAACAGCTAGAGAGCCACAGGCTGGCCAGGCCTGCTGTAGGCGTTGGTCACAAAATGTCTTTGTAAACAATATTTGCAGTTTTTCCTTCAGGAATTAACACAAAAAGATGCTTGGGGATATTAACTCATGAGCAAGCCATGTAAAGCTGCCCATGAGAGAAGCAGCTGGTCCTGAGATCTACGCCTACAGCCCTGAGCTACTGTCCCTGTGACAATACACCAATAAGCAATAATCCACAGTTTAAAAAAAAAAATTGTAAACCACAAAATCCAATTTAATAGGCAATCAATCTCACAGTCCAGTCTAAGCTCACTTTAGTAAAACAAATATTATCTTGTAGATCCCAAATCCATTGCTACTTAACCTACAGTAACACTGAAAGATTGCAAGTAAGATGACCAGCGACTCTTTAATACTGTATGTAGTATTTGTCTTGGTGCACCATCTACTGGATTGACACGTATAATGCAAGTCCAGGTAAGAGCCTAATTAGGGATTAATATATAGTTGTATTTTCCTGCAAAATAGATCTATATATATATATATATATATATATATATATTGTATTTATATATATTCATACATATAACTGTTTGCTTTCGGGGTGTGCAATATATTTATATATATATATATATATATATATATATATATATATACATATATATATATATATATATATATATATACCCGTTTTGGACTTGAGGAGCCTGTACAAATTCCGATAAACAGTCCCTAGAAGTACATTTGTCTCAAAAAAATGATATTTATATACATATAGTAATTTTGGGCTTGAGGAGCCTGCACACTGCATATGCTGAGTATCAAATATCTGGCTTTTGCTTAATTGCTTCTCTTCATGATGTCACATAGAGATAATACATACCTCAGTTTCTTTCTAGAGGACTAAGCTATACAATAGTGAAAACCCATTCCAAATTCATACTTTAGTTTTTTTAATGATGCTGGAACAAACAGACCGACAGACAAAAAAAATTCAGATTTTTTTTGTCTACATAGTTCATACACAGTCCCAAGGAGTACGTTTCTCCAAAACAATGTTTATGTACAGACTCATCTATTACAACTTTATTATAAGTATAGAAGATGTGAGGTATTAGGATTCATTCACTAACATTGCATATAGGTATATAGGGGTGTAGCTAGAAATTTGTGGGCTCCATAGCAAGATTTTGAAAGGGCCGCTCAAAAGCGACAGGGAGTGGGGTGGTGGCCCTTATTCATGTTATGCCACACAGTACAGCCCATTCACGTTATGCCACACAGTAGAGGCCCCTTACACCATGTAATGACACGCAGTAGTAGTGCCGATTACACCGTTATGCCATGCACAGTAATGCCCATTGGCCCACATTATGCCCCATATAGTAATGCCCAATGCGCCACATTATGCCCCTTCCCCCCATGCCCAGTCACTGCCCAGCACATACATCGTCCCTCTTCCCCCCATGCCCAGTCACTGCCCAGCACATACATTGTACCCCTTCCCCCCATGCCCAGTCACTGCCAGCACATACATTGTCCCCCTTCCCCCCATGCCCAGTCACTGCCAGCACATACATTGTCCCCCTTCCCCCCATGCCCAGTCACTGTACCGCATGTCATCCTTACAGCAAGGTGCAGCCACCACACACAGCAGTATGCCGGGAAACAGTCTATATGGCTGCCGGCAGATGAGTAGAGAGCTCCCCGCAGCGCAGTGATGTGAGACAGGCAGACGGCTGGGCTGCCGCTGTGCGCCGTGTGCTCACCCGAAGACCCGCCCACTGGAAGACTCCAGTCATTCGGTCTGATCGGGGCGGAGTGGGATTTGGGCGGGCCGCGGGCGGCAATTAATGAAAAAAAACCAACCAGATACAGCAGCCTGACCGGGTGCAGGGAAGCGGCAGAGCCCCACCGGCACCTCGGGCCCCATAGCAGATGCATCCCCTGCACCTATGGTAACTACGCCCTTGTAGGTATACAAACTGCACTAAAAAAATGCAGCCATCCTGTAATTTGCACTAGACCAATAAAAACTACAACTCTGGATTTGTTGTTTTTATTTCATACAAATTTTGTACCTGCTGTAATGCAACCTCAGAAATTGAGCCCTGTTTCTTTGTATATGTTGACATCAAGAAACAATCAAAGACCATAGAAAGCTTTGCTCATCTTTTTTATTCATGTTCTATGTAACCAGGTAAGCAGGTTAACAGTTATTGATCAAAGTAATGGACTGTGGTGACTGGCGAACAGCTCACAAAAATCTGACAATGTGTACATAAATGAAAAATGATTTTCTATATTACGATTTTTAAGGAAAAGTACTTTGTATACTTCAAGCTAGATTTACTATGCAGCACTTTTCAGAGCCACTGCATCTTCAGCAGTTTCTTCTGCTGGGATTTAAAAGGGCTATTATGTATTTAATACAAAGCCATTCATGTTTTGTATTGGATATAATTACCCCTTTAAATCCAGCATCTGAAAACTCTGAAGATGTAGCAGCTTTGAAAAGCACTGCATAGTAAATCTAGCCCCTCGTCTTCTACTGAAACAATTCAATACAGTTTTAAGATTAATTGCATATTAAGCCAACATATTGCTTTTCTGTAAATTATTTTTTATACAAACACAAAATATTTTTCAATATTGCACTCCCTGAAGTCTCATTGATGTATTGCGGTTCCTATTGTTTGAGTTTCTTGTTGGATGTTTTTCACCACACAATAACAGCTGCTGCTACACTGAATATTCCCTCCTACAATTCTTACACATAATTCTTTTTGGGAGATGGGGGATGGTGATAGTGTATTGTGGAAATTTTTCGGCTTCACTTGTGAGATCAGTGGTAGGATTTTAAGATGATTAGTCCAGTTTAATTACATTGGTAGATTGTAGATTGTAAGCTTTCATGAAAAGAAAACTCCTTCTTCTGGCACATTTCCACTTGGTGCCTGATCCATGCTTTTAAATGTCAGCGCTTATATTAAATGTCACTGCATAATTAATTATACAGTGTATAAGCCACCCAATAGAATTTCTTTTTTTGTTTAATTCCTTCCTTATATATGTCTGAGTAGTCATTCTCTACATTTTTCTTAGACAATAGGCACACCAGTAAAACTAATCACCAAAATTGTTATAAACCTCCATATTGAAGCACTTTTCAGAAATGAGTGTATTCTTCAAACCTGATTTGCATTTAGGTTGTCATATTACAAGTACAGTATATGGCTGTTTTGCAATCATGTCTCTATATTTAACAGTACATGCCATCTAAGATATACTGATTGCCACAAAAACTTTAAATGGCGATAAAAGACAATTGCTCATTATTAGATAGTGTGAATTGTGATATTGTAGGAGCACCTATATAGTAATCTGCTAAGGTCTGTCCTGTCTCCAAAATGCATGTCCTGTGGGATCCAGGGCGTGCTGCCCCTTCAATGGCTCCCAGCACTAGAGTGATAGGACAGAACCTAGCAGGAAAGGAGGAAGACCTGCCAGGAGGTAAGTATGCAACCATGGGAGGGATTGGTTGGGAAGGAAACAGGGGTGCAGAGCAGCAGACAGTGTTGTGCGACAGGGCAGAGGATCCTAAAGAGGGTGGTGGGAAAGGACAGAGTGGGGGGGGGGGAGCAGTGAGTGGGCAGGGGCTGGCCACGTTATGGAGGGGTTATTATGGAGTTGGGGCGAAGCAGGAGGCAAACCATGGGTCCCTTTACTAGTCCTAAAATATGCCTGTAAATGTAACTGGAAATGATCGCTATTAGCTCACATATGCAGCCAACTTCTGACTTTACTAATTGGCCTCACAGCAAAATTAATGTGTATGATCTGTTTAAGCAATGATAACCAATCAATGTATGATGCTAAATTGAAAAGTGATCTTGCAGCTCAGGTCTTGATTTATATGTGGCCAGATTTTCACTGATAATCATATCAGTTTCCATAGCTGACAGGTTCTTCATTATAAAACTCATAATAAAAGCCATTGAAAGGTTTAAAATGCCTTGCCCATATAGAAAAAAGAATTTCTTTGCCAGTGTTTTGTCAAGTGCACAATTGACCTCAAACATACTTGAGTTTCTGCATTTATCTCCATAAACAAGCTTATTGCATTGGGTTGAGGCACCAAAATATGACTTTGTAGGTCACAGACAGTACTGTTCAAGGGAAGCAGACACATTTCTGTATGGAAATTTTCTTTTGCAAGTCAAAGTATGACAGTCTACAATTGATTATATCTAGTGATGGTGTGGTGTATGTCAGGTGCACATTGTCAAATTTAGAGCATCATAATTCAGAGTGTATTAGGATAGCACAAGTTGTAAATAATGACTGTATTCACGCAGTATTACATTGTTAGAACTCAATACAGTCACTACATATATTACACCACATGTATCTTTCCTATTTATTCATTTCCAATTTTTTTTTAAAAAAAAGCTCCCGCAGTGCTGCACATGAAATGCATTAGAACAATTACATTATTTTAACATTTATAAAACATGTAGAAAATGGAATGTCAGTCTTAAAACAAAACATTACTGCTATTGTTTTACTTCTGTCTTCTTTTGTGCTAATGACAAGAATATTACATTCAAATTATTATCTGAACAATATAAGATTAGCGTAAGAATAGAGGAAATTGGGAGTAAACCTGACATATATGTAAATACAGTAATGTTAGAAGAAAGTACATCCTACTGTATTTTGAAAATGTGTTTTTGCTTTTTCACAAACAGCTTCGTCATCTTGGCTTAATTTTTTAATGACATAAAAAATAACAACGTAAAATCTATAATGGGTTATTTGTCACATGAAATCACATTTCTTTTCCTGATATATAAAAACACAAATCTGAAAGAGTATTTAGTTATTCACATGTCTGTACTCACATTTATTCCTTTTTAGCTGTACCTTACCTGTATGGTATAAAATCAATGATATTATATTTAGTATTTCTATGCTGATAAATGGTAGGCATCCATTGGTAACATACCTCGATAATTATCAGCAAATCTGTATAGTAAGACTATGTTTCACTTAGTTACAAAAAGAAAAGGATTATGATGAAGGACATTTATACATGGTGAGGATGTAAAACATGTATTAAAAAACAATTATCATTCAATCCCTCAGAAATTCCATTGCTTGCTGTTCTCTTTGATAAATCTAATGCACTGTTCCTACACCTGCAGCTGTGACACTTTGATAAATGACCACTTATTTATTACCTTTGCTAATTCTCCGGGTATCTAATTACTTTTTTAAGACAAAACAAGTGCTGCAAGCTTTAATCATGTATGAAAAATATGTTTATACCTCTTCATCAAAATAACAATTTGGGGCCAGCCTCCGATATTTTAAATTCATACTTTAATTATTGCGAAAAGAACAGTCTGAAAATTTCAGAATTTATCCAGATGAGTTTGTTGAAAAATGTGGATTAAACACAAAATAATGTGGATTAAAAATGTGGATTAAATATAAAATAAAATGTCTTGTTATGTCATTTCTTAATGTTTTACAAGATATTAAATAATTTGACATAAAAGGTTTAAAAATAGATACATGCATAACTTTGATAGTAACATACTGTACAGGTTGAGTATCCCATATCCAAATATTCCGAAATACGGAATATTCCGAAATACAGACTTTTTTGAGTGAGAGTGAGATAGTGAAACCTTTGTTTTTTGATGGCTCAATGTACACAAACTTTGTTTAATACACAAAGTTATAAAAATTAAATGACCTTCTGGCTGTGTGTATAAGGTGTATATGAAACATAAATGAATTGTGTGAATGTACACACACTTTGTTTAATGCACAAAGTTATAAAAAATAATGGCTAAAATTAACTTCAGGCTGAGTGTATAAGGTGTATATGTAACATAAATGCATTCTGTGCTTAGATTTAGGTCCCATCACCATGATATCTCATTATTTGATGCAATTATTCCAAAATACGGAAAAATCTGATATCCAAAGTACCTCTGGTCCCAAGAATTTTGGATAAGGGATACTCAACCTGTATATCTTAAATAAGCATGAAATAATGACGCATGTACAGTATGTAACAATTGTTTGTTGCAAATTCCTAGATCAGCTAATTTATCCAATCAGTATAATTATTTAATACAATTATAAATCCCATTGAAATTGCCAAAATTATTGCATGTTTTTAACCCATTTGCTGTGTACGTTTTTTTCACCCCTGTGCTGAGACCATTTTTCAATGTTTGCAGTCATTACATTCCTATGTTAATATCACTGATGTTTATTAAGTAGTACCCACACAAAAGATACCTTGTTTTTTTTTCAGAAGGCTTTGTTTTTCAAAAAAAATACCATTAATCTTTTTTCTTACTCTAGCATCTCAAATAAAATAATTAAATATAACAAAAACTGAGTAAAAAAGTGTTTGTTTGTTTGTTTCATTGAAATTTCAAGAAAGTGACCCAAAAGCAGATGAGATTTTTTTTTTTTTGCTACATACTGCTAAATACATTCTGGTTCTTGCTTCAGAGTTTACTATTAAAATTTGCCACAAACAGGTTTCTGCAAGTAGGTTTTCACCCCCCAAAAAATCTACCCTTAAAATTATAATGTATTTTTTTACTTCAAAGTTTTGCATCTCAAGTTAAACACACACTATGTGTAGAAGGCCTACCATTATTTAAACTTAGAAATCTATTGTATTTAGTGAGGGGGCCATTTTTATTTGACACAAAATGGGGTATATCTTGGCTTTAGATCCCCTCTGTGTGTGGATGTCTTTTTTTGTATTGGTGTACAATGACTACTAAAAGGTAACACCATTTGACAGAGTTGACCATTTGTGTGTAGACCAGTATGGGGGAGATAGAGCACAATGTCCACTCCATGTTTATGGAAAACTATAGTTTTTCGTATTATTGGATGATATAGTTGGGTGATCACAGGTGATAACCAGACAATAGCTGCTAATGGGCTACATCCTTTCAAAGGGGGGCTCCTCTCTTTCAAAAGTGAGCACTCTCATAGTTGTAGGGGCCAATATGTGCACAGTATTATACATAGTTCCATTTTATCCATATATATGAAAAAGAAGTTTCCAGAGCACATGGTAACATTGTCTGTTGATCACAGGTGATTACCAGACAATAAGAGCTTATGTGCCTCATCAAATGAAAGAGGAACCATGTGCATATCTACAGTGGGTGCAGGGCGAGCACTACACAGTACAACCTGTACCCATATACTACAATATACTCATCTCTCCGCCAATGGCAACATAAATCACCCAAAGATCTGTGCATGCACAGTAGAAAGATAATTGGGAAAATAGCACTTGTACCATTTTCCTAAGAGATTTGTAGATTCGCAGTAGGTGAAGTGGCAGAGACTTCTTGGAGTGTAGAACAGAAAGAGAGGGGGAAAGCTTTGCATCTTCTCACTTGAACCACCACTGGAGGGGACCCTCTTTTTAATGTGGATGTCCCTTAATTAATGGAAGACAGGTTGGGGGACATTTTCCACTTTCCATAGACTCTATCATTTTTCTGTAGCAAATGAATATTAATATTTGAGGATCATCAGGCATCAACTTCAACACCCTAAGAGAGTGGACACCTCCCTTTTAAACAAGGGGCCCCCATCTTTGAAGATGCCTGGGTTGGGGAGATAGAGTGAGTTTTAGTCCCATCATGCATAACTTTATTCACGCATGTGAGCTTATGACAGTACCCACAGCTCACTCTTGGTTTTCTGCAGGTCCTTACCAGTCATCCAGACTGGTTATGGAAGGTTGTTTTTTTCTATTTGCACGGGATACCCCTCAAAGTGTATGATGAATTGGACTTATTCTCCGCAGAAAATTAGTTAAAGAAATAGTCTTAATTGATAAAATTAGATAGTTGGAACCAGTCAGTGGTCAGGGCAAATAGCTGGATTCCTTGGGAATCTATTAGTGTGGTTGGTCAATGTTCTCACACACACATTGACATTGTAGTCACCAGGGATGTCTTATAATAGTTGACGTCTACATATAGCACAGAGTTTAACCATACAAAGTCACTGAAACAAGTGTGTCCTTCAAAAGGTACAAAGAGACACTGGACTGAGAGAGTTGTTGTATATTTAGAGGAACTTGTGGATGAGACAAGTTATACCTCAATTATAAGTGTGTGTCATGATTTGTCAACAGTTGATCATGTCAACATATCATTCAGGTACACATAAGAATGTTGGCATGGTAAAATTGTCAACATGTAGCATGTCAGCAATGACTGCTAATGAGGTTGTAGGAAGATCATGAACATATGCAGCCCCTCATCATCAGTAACGAACTAGTATTTGAAAATCAGGGAGTAGGCAGAGGTGGAATATGGTAAACCTAAAGTATACATTTCAATTGCAAATTGGTGTTTTAAAGTATACATTTCAATTGCAAATGGTGTTTAGTAATGATTTTATAAAGTGGGGGAGTTTAGGAGACTTCCCAGGATTGTGTTAGTGCTTTTAATTACTAAGAGAATGTGACCCAAAATGGTCTGGCAATATTTAAGAAAGTAAAGGGGTAAGTAAGGGGGTTATAATGTTTCAAATTCACTGTTTGGGCTTGTGAAGAGGGATCCGAGCAGATCTCCACAGCCCACTCAGTGACCCTGCAGTTGTGGCTACGCATAATCTCAGGTCACATATGCCCACTAGGTAGACCAGGTACCGGTACATGGCACTGTTAGGGATTATGAGGACAACTGCTTTTCTCACAGCAAGTTGAACACTGAAGACGGCATTAGTCTAGAAGTGCTTGGTCTGAAAAACTGAGGTACAGTATGTAAAAATCTGGACTGACCGCATTTCCTGTTAGAGGCAGTCAGCATGCAGAGTTGATGCAAATTGCAGGACATGGGGGACATTTTTATGAAATCTCCATTAAAAAACTTGTGAACTGTGAAACTAAAATAATGTGAAAAGGGTGTGAAAAGACCAATTTCCTGTGTCAGATTCTACTGCCTATGCGCAGGTCCCCGGGAAAATGGTGCAGTGGCCATTTCCCTGGTGATTTTTCTGCTGCACATGGGCAGATCACCAGAAAAATTACCTTAGCTTCAATTTACTGGTGATTTCTGCAGTGCTGGCAATGCAGGACTACAGCAGTATGTATTAAAAAAATGACTGAGGGTGTTTGGTATGGGCCCCTCTAGACGCAGAGGCCGATGTGCACTGCACACCTTACATCCATTATAGAATTGTCACTCTATCTATCTATCTATCTATCTATCTATCTATCTATCTATCTATCTATCTATCTATCTATCTATCTATCTATCTATCGATCTATCGTAACTGTATTTTTTTAGGTCTGTTTTCAATGTTATGTTTTACTTGTTATCCTGTAATCAGACTCTAATATACATAATAAATATAAAGAACCGTGTAAGTAATTGGTTCCTCTAAATTACTTCCTTTTAGAGTGAAGTCTTGTAGGAAAGGGCCCATAAATCAGCTGTTATCATGAATGCACATGTGCTTGTGCTTTAACACCACTAAGCCCTAAGGATCTCTCTTTTCTTGAAAAGGCTAATAATAAAGAAATAAAGAAAACAAAAGTTGTATGTTTCTCCCTTTGGAACATATTGCAGTTATTGATTACCTAGGAGGAAGACATATAATTATCTTTTATTGCCTTGTATTTCTTCCAAATGGAAGTTTGTATGTTATGTTCTTGTTGGTTTGGGTTCAAAGCAATTAAAACCAAAGCTTTCCAACTGAGTAGACGGAAGTCAGTAATGAGGACCTCTATGTGCTGTATGCACAATGGAAATTTTAAAGACAGAATAATATATCTAGCTTAAGTTAAATAGTTGATAATGAAACCTATGACCATAGTTTTTGCTGTTATATTTGTTCTATTATGACAAGAATGTCCCTGTGACACATGCATAGAAATTATTACCATTTGCACACTGCATCTTCTGTCAGAGTATATCTGGTTGTTAGTGAACTACATCATATCAGTAAAACGGGTGTGGTTCATCAAATCGACAGTGTCTAGGTCGACATGTTTAGGTCGACCACTATAGGTCGACAGTCACTAGGTCGACATGGATGGAAGGTCGACAGGGTTTCTAGGTCGACATGTGCAAGGTTGACAGGTCTAAAGGTCGACATGAGGATTTATTTTATTTTTGGTGTCGTTTTCTTCGTAGAGTGACCGGGATCCCAAATTAGTGCACCGCGTCCCCTCGCATGGCTCGCTTCGCTCGCCATGCTTCGGGCATGGTGCCTTCGCTCCGCTACCACTTCGCTCGGCACACTTTACCGTTCCAATCGTAGTCCACGTGGATCGTTAAGTATGAAAAAATCCCCCCCCAAAAAATGTGAAAAACTCATGTCGACATTTAGACCTGTCGACCTAGCACATGTCGACCTAGAAACCCTGTCGACCTACCATCCATGTCGACCTAGTGACTGTAGACCTATAGTGATCGACCTAAACATTGTCGACCTAGACACTGTCGATCTTCAGACCGGATCCCCAGTAAAACAGGGACATTATTTATTCAAAAATGAAAAACAAACATTACATTTGATATAATCTCAATCAAAGGTAATACAGTATACTAAACAGTTTTACGTATATGACAGTAGATTCCCCTGAGCACAGACTATGTCTTCTTCAGTTATTCTTTTTACTCTTATAAGGTACTTTATGAAATATGTAGAAATCATGGTGTAGTATATTTGATACAACCATGACACACCAGGACTTCCCCTGCACAATCAGGGGAGAATCTGAAAGTTGAAGATACTGTAGATAAATGTCCAATGAAGAAATTAGATAGATTAGATAGATCCAGCCTTATATGTACTGTATACAGTGGGGCAAAAAAGTATTTGGACAGCCACCAATTGTGCAAGTTGACCCACTTAAAAAGATGAGAGAGGTCTGTAATTTCCATCATAGGTACACTGCCACTGTGAGTGACAGAATCTGAAAATAACAAACAGGAAATCAGATTGTATGATTTTTAAACAATTTATTTGTATATTCTTGTGGAAAATAAATATTTGGACACCTACCATGCAGCAAGATTTCTTGCTCTCACAGACCTGTTACTTCTTCTTTAAGAAGCTGTTCTATACTCCACTCGTTACCTGTATTAATGGCACCTGTTTGAACTGATTATCTGTATAAAAGACACCATGGCCAAGACCACAGAGCTGTCTAAGGACACCAGGGACAAAAATAAAGAGCTGCACAAGGCTGGGATGAGCTACTCAACAATAGGCAAGCAGCTTGGTGAGAAGAGATCAACTGTTGGCGCAATTATTAAAAAATGGAAGAAATACAAGATCACTGACAATCTCCCTCGACCTGGGGCTCCATGCAAGATCTCACCTCGTGGGGTATCAATGATCTTGAGAATGGTGAGGAATCAACCCCGAACTGCACGGGGGGACCTGGTCAATGACCTCAAGAGAGCTGGGACCACAGTCACAAAGGTTACCATTAGTAACGCACTACGTCGTCATGGATTGAAATCCTGCAGCACCTGAAAAGTCCCCCTGCTTAAGCCAGCACATGTCCAGGCCCGTCTAAAGTTAGACAGTGACCAAATGGATGATCCAGAGGAGGATAGGGAGAATTTAATGTGGTCAGATGAGAGCAAAATCCAACTTTTTGGTATAAACTCCACTCGCCGTGTTTGGAGGGAAAAGAATGATGAATGGCATCCCAAGAACACCATACCAACTGTGAAGCATGGAGGTGGAAACCTCATGCTTTGTGGCTGCTTTTCTGCAGAGGGGACAAAACGACTGATCCGTATTAAGGAATGGATGAATTGGGCCATGTATCATGAGATTTTGGGCAAAAACCTCCTTCCCTCAGTAAGAGCTTTGAAGATGGAACATGGCTGGGTCTTCCAGCATGACAATGACCCCAAACACACCGCCCGGGCAACTAAGGAGTGGCTCCGTAAGAAGCATTTCAAGGTCCTGGAGTGGCCTAGCCAGTCTCCAGACCTCAACCCAATAGAAAATCTGTGGAGGGAGTTGAAAGTCCGTGTTGCCTGGAGACAGCCCCAAAACATGACAGATCTAGAGAAGATTTGCATGGAAGAGTGGGCCAAAATACCTGCTACAGTGTGTGCAATCCTGGTCAAGAACTAAAGGAAATGTTTGACCTCTGTAATTGCCAACCGAGGTTATTTTACAAAGTATAGAGTTAAGGTCCATACACACTTAACAATATAATGAGCGACGTCGCTCATTTTCCCCCTCCTTGAGCGACGTCGCTCATTTTATCGTTAAGTGTGTATGCCGCCAGCGACGACCGATGCGCGGCCCCGCGGGTCGGCAACGATCGTCGCTGTCGGTAGGGCATGCATGAAGGATGTGGACTGTCGTCCACGACCTTCATGCAGGGCTGGCGGGGGCGTGACGTCACTGAGCGATATGAGCGGTCTTATCGCTCAGTGCATACAGGCGGCCGCCGACCAGCCGGCCCGGGAGGGGGAAACGTTAGACGATGTCGCTCACAGAGCGACATCGTCTAATGTGTATGGGCCTTTAAACTTTTTGATTGTCCAAATATTTATTTTCCGCAAGAATATACAAATAAATTGTTTAAAAATCATACAACGTGATTTCCTGTTTATTTTTTTTCAGATTCTGTCTCTCACAGTTGAACTGTACCTATGATGGAAATTACAGACCTCTCTCATCTTTTTAAGTGGGTCAACTTGAACAATCGGTGGCTGTCCAAATACTTCTTTGCCCCACTGTATATACATATATATATATAGAATAGCTGGTGTTTGGCACTCCCAATTCAAACGCTCAGCTGCAGCCGGTGCCTTCATGAATGGATAAATGCACAGGACAAGGATGCGGCACTCTAGGCACTCTAGGCTTATGAAATCCACAGCAAGATTTGTAGTTTGCAACGTTTCAGTAGCCTGACGACAGTAGGTTGGTCTACTGAAACGTTGCAAACTACAAATCTTGCTGTGGATTTCTTAAGCCTAGAGTGCCGCATCCTTGTCCTGTACATATATATATATATATATATATATATACATACATATAATCTAAAATATCTCTATCAGTGGCATAACTAGGAGGTGTGAAGAGTTTGGGCAACACCTAGGTGTCACCTTCTGAGAGGTGACACCAATATGCTGACTCTTCCTCAGTGACAGGAGCCAGGGGCTGCACTGGGGTGTAGTATGGCTGACCGGCGGTCAGGAGACCGCTGGTCAGCTTAACGGCGCCGGGATCCCGGCAGCATACCGACGCCGGGATCCCAGCGGGGAGGGGCGAGTGCAGCAAGCCCCTTGCGGGCTCGCTGCACTCGCCACGCTGCAGGCTTGGTGGCGACCTGTGGTCACCACGGGTTCTATTCCCACTCTATGGGTGTCGTGGATACCCACGAATGGAAATAGTCCCTGTTGGTCAGCATGCCATCCATCGGGATAGTGAGGGGTCAGGATAGTGGAGGAGGTCATGTGACTGTCGGTCTCCCGACCGCCAGTCACATGAATACCACCCACTGCACTGTAACAATACGTGCAGCACTCAGCTCCTTTCACAGTGTAGGAGTGGGCAGTGCAGCCAGACAAGTCTCAAAGGGCCAGCCCAGCATCTCTGGGAATGCTGGGCATGCCCCTGGAGCAGTAACATGTGGCCAGGATAGGCAGGAGAGGCAGAACCTTACTAGTTATACTCCAGTACTCCAGAGTTTTAACTTTTATAATAATAATAATAATAATAATAATAATAATAATACTACAAAGAAGGTATTTATAACTAACTAACTAAACATATAAATATCTTACTTGCACCTCACTTCCCTGAAGTGATTCAAATTTGGGTCGGCCTGCAAATCCATGGCCCCTTCCCATGAGGCCACACCTCCTTTTTGGACATGCTCAACTACGGTGTACATATGAAGGCTTTCCAGCACACTGAGTGTCACTGTCAGTGACGCCCCTAATCTATATAACTTTTAATTCCCAGAATTGATTCCAAGGAGGGGCGCCATGAAGTTATACAGTTGAGGGGAGTGGAAAAAAACATGTGGTGTCTCCCCAATGACTACTCCCACCCATGCGGGGAGCGCTTACCACCGGATCACCGCGGAGACTCCAGTCCTACTGTGGAAAGTCTGCCGCCGCTGCGTGCTGCGCCATGTCCTGTGTCCTGGCCGGCGCTTCACGCATATGCATTACTGGGAGGAGGCACCAATGTCCCAGCAGGCTCAGCATGGGTATGCATCCTCCCAATAATGCATCTGTGTGAAGAGGCGGCCAGGACACAGGACATCGGGCAGCATGCAGCGGCAGCAGACTTTCCAAAGTAGGACTGGAGTCTCTGCGGTGATCTGGTGGTAAGTGCAAAGACTCCCCGGCGCCTGTGCCTCTGTCAAGTTTTGGGGGGACATGCTGCCCCCTCGCTCCCCCCATTCCAATGACCCTGATTCCAAGATATTTTCCAATTTCAGAACCATATATGAAAAAGGTAGCAGAAAAATGCATCCAGCATATTACCGTTATTTCTAAATGCTAAATGCACAATTACAGAATCAAAGTATATATAAAACATGTTCAATGATGACATGAAAAGATGTGACTACCACAGCTTTACCAAACAACTTTACACCAGATAGGAGGATTCCCCTTGCCTCCACCACAACATATAGCGAAAAGAAAAAATGGCTATAACTTATCTGGCGCTACTGTACAGATGGTGTCCTAGCAGAATTTCTCCACTGATATTCCTTTACAAAAAGAAAATGGATCCAGATTCACCCAAAAATAATCATAAGGGGATATACATAGAGAAGTACAGTTTTTAATTACAATAAACAATACACATATAAAATCACAATATTGCTCTGCACATAACAAACAATGGGGTATATTTACTAAGCTCCCGATTTTGACCGAGATGCCGTTTTTTCATCAAAGTGTCATCTCGGTAAATCTCGGTCATTTACTAAACACTAATCACGGCAGTGATGAGGGCATTCGTAATTTTTTGCTAGTTCAGGTAAAAAATTACGAATGAATACACCATCGGTCAAAACGCGGCTGTTTAAGTATGAATCTCGGTCATTTACTAAGAAGTGCAAAGCAAAAAAACACAAAACACTGCCGTGAAAAATTACAACTCGTAAAAAAGTCCTAAAAAAAAACAGACCTGCTTTTTTTATCCGTGATTTGAGATGCATGCAGGGATCCATGAGATCCGTGCATGTATATCAGTGGGAAGGGGTGTTTATTTTTGCTAAAAAAATTGCGTGGGGTCCCCCCTCCTAAGCATAACCAGCCTCGGGCTCTTTGAGCCGATCCTGGTTGCAGAAATATGGGAAAAAAAATGACAGGGGTTCCCCCATATTTAAGCAACCAGCATCGGGCTCTGCGCCTGGTCCTGGTCCCAAAAATACGGGGGACAAAAAGAGTAGGGGTCCCCCGTATTTTTAAAACCAGCACCGGGCTCCACTAGCTGGACAGATAATGCCACAGCCGGGGGTCACTTTTATACAGCGCCCTGCGGCCGTGGCATCAAAAATCCAACTAGTCACCCCTGGCCGGGGTACCCTGGGGGAGTGGGGACCCCTTCAATCAAGGGGTCCCCCCCCCCCAGCCACCCAAGGGCCAGGGGTGAAGCCCGAGGCTGTCCCCCCCCCATCCAATGGGCTGCGGATGGGAGGGCTGATAGCCTTTGTTGTAAAATAAAAGATATTGTTTTTAGTAGCAGTACTACAAGTCCCAGCAAGCCTCCCCCGCATGCTGGTACTTGGAGAACCACAAGTACCAGCATGCGGCGGAAAAACGGGCCCGCTGGTACCTGTAGTACTACCACTAAAAAAATACCCAAAAAAAGACAAGACACACACACCGTGAAAGTATAATTTTATTACTTACATACACACATACATACATACTTACCTATGGCCCCACGCAGGTCGGTCCTCTTGTCCAGTAGAATCCAAGGGTACCTGTTGAATAAATTATACTCACGAGATCCAGGGGTCCAGGCTCCTCGGCAAATCCAGGGTTAATCCACGTACTTGCCAAAAATAAAAAAACGGTGTCCCGACCACGAACTGAAAGGGGACCCATGTTTGCACATGGGTCACCTTTCCCCGAATGCAAGAAACCCACTTTGCCTTCTGGCTAAGTGGGTTTCTTCAGCCAATCAGGGAGCGCCACGTTGTAGCACTCTCCTGATCAGCTGTGTGGTCCTGTCCTCACTGACAGGCAGCACACGGCAGTGTTACAATGTAGCGCCTATGCGCTACATTGTAACCAATGATGGGAACTTTCAGCTCAGCGGTGACGTCACTTTAGGTCAACCGCAGGGCAGAAAGTTCCCATCATTGGTTACAATGTAGCGCATAGGCGCTACATTGTAACACTGCCGTGTGCTGCCTGTCAGTGAGGACAAGAGCACACAGCCGATCAGGAGAGTGCTACAACGTGGCACTCCCTGATTGGCTGAAGAAACCCACTTAGACATCAGTCAGAGTGGGTTTCTGGCATTCGTGGAAAGGAGTCCCATGTGAAAACATGGGGCCCCTTTCAGTTCGTGGCTCGGCTTTCCGTTTTCTTATTTTATGCAAGTACGTGGATTACCCATGGATTTCCCGAGGAGCCTGGACCCCTGGATCTCGTGAGTATAATTTCTTCAACAGGTACCCCTTGGATTCTACTGGAGAAGAGGACCGACCTGCGTGTGAACATAAGGTAAGTATGTATGTATGTTTGTGTGGATGTATGTAATAAATCTTTACTTTCACGGTGTGTGTGTCTTGTCTTTTTTTGGGTATTTTTTTAGTAGTAGTACTACAGGTACCAGCGGGCCCGTTTTTCCGTCGCATGCTGGTACTTGTGGTTCTCCAAGTACCAGCATGCGGGGGAGGCTTGCTGGGCCTTGTAGTACTGCTACTAAAAACAATATCTTTTCTTTTACAACAAAGGCTATCAGCCTCCCCATCCGCAGCCCATTGGATGGGGGGGGGGGACAGCCTCGGGCTTCACCCCTGGCCCTTGGGTGGCTGGGGGGGGGGACCCCTTGATTGAAGGGGTCCCCACTCCCCCAGGGTACCCCGGCCAGGGGTGACTAGTTGGATTTTTGATGCCACGGCCGCAGGGCACTATATAAAAGTGACCCCCGGCTGTGGCATTATCTGTCCAGCTAGTGGAGCCCGGTGCTGGTTTTAAAAATACGGGGGACCCCTACTCTTTTTGTCCCCCGTATTTTTGGGACCAGGACCAGGACCAGAGCCCGATGCTGGTTGCTTAAATATGGGGGAACCCCTGTCATTTTTTCCCCATATTTTTGCAACCAGGATCGGCTCAAAGAGCCCGAGGCTGGTTATGCTTAGGAGGGGGGACCCCACGCATTTTTTTTTATTATTTTACAGTGTTTAATTAAAAAACATAAATAAAATAAACCCCAGCACGGATCACACAGATCCGGCCGAGATTGATTGTAAAAAAAGTCGGCAGTGTTTTGCTAATCACTGCCGTAAAAATAGGTAAAAAACCACGAATGACATCGACATCGGAAGAAAAGAAAAACCCGAATACGACAGCTTAGTAAATCCATCGTAATCAATTCAAAAAGTTGCAGTTTTACACTGTCGATGTCATTCGTGATTGAACTTTGACCTTTTTTCGGAAATTACGAATCTTAGTAAATTTACCCCAATGTGTAATGATAGCCTAGGTGACCGTGATAAATGGAATTACCAGAGCAGTTTGAACTGATGTATACAGTTCAGAAACAGCATTCAATATGTGAGTCCTGGCTCCCACAGGTCTTAATTGTGCTGAGTCAGCCTCCATGGGTCCACTCGTCACCATTTCCCCTGGCAATCAATTGCAGGTATCTCTGCTCCAACGCGTTTCAACCTCGACGCTGGGGTCTTTTTCAAGGAATCTCGAGTGTAGAAATTCTGCTGGGACACCATCTGTACAGTAGCGCTGGATAAGTTATACCCATGTTCAATGATGAGCAGTAATCAGTGGTGGAACTAGGCCTGTGTACACCAATATACTATACTGCTTCTTCTGCTGCTTTGGTTGTAATGCTATAAAATGCCATTCATGAAGCATGGGGGTATGGCCTAGTGGGCATTGAAGACGGACATGCCGACGCTGAGCTCCAGAGCCCATCTCCCTTTACCACTCTGAGAGAGGACTTACAGTGGGCCTCGGCACTCTGCCCGTGTTTCCATCAGGCCAGTACAGTCCAGGGCACTTGGAGGTAGGTGCGCTGAGCCGGGGAATGCAGGGATCGGTTCCCAAGGGTTGCGGTCTACCTTCCGGGGTGAAGCCGCAGCCTCAAGTACGGAGCTCCGATCCGGGCCTCCTCAGCTGCATGCCGGCCGGTGTGTATTCAACCCAGCAGGCTCTCCGGGACCCGGTGAGGGCTCTCAAAGGCAGCAGTGATGGTCAGGTAGAGGGGCTCTTGGCTGAGGGCACTGAAAATGCAGTATATAATCCTGGTGCTATGGCATACTCTCCTCCACCTACACTACCTGTGTCTTCTGAGGTAAGCTACACCATCCCCTTCTACCCTATTCCTGACTGTGTTCCTATTTACTGGTGACCACACTGACCCTGGTTACCGAGTACCCCCATGCCTTTCTGACCTCTTCCCTTGCTCACACCAGGGATTGGTGGAGTCAGTGTGCAGTGGACAGGAATTACTACGACACCATTTTAGGCACTGATAGCTGTTGGCTGGCCAGGCTGTCTGACACCTAGTGCTCTGGAATACAATATTTTCACTTTTTGTCTGATTTCAACAGTCCTCAATTGCCTACACTATTGCTGTAACCAGTGGCGCACGCAGGGGGGGGGGGTTTCTGAGTACCCAGAAATCTCCCCTGAAAGACCAAATTTGTTTTTTAGAGACGGTGACAGCCTCGTCTCCGTCTCTGCACCAGACGCGAGTCACCTGCGGGCACGAGCTGAACTGCAGGAGCCAGAGAGTTGCTGTGATCACAGTGCTCTATCCAGTACACAGACAACAGAGGGAAATGCTGCGCATGTTCAGCAGCAGCTCCGCTCACAAGCGGTCTGGCGCCACACATCGGCATTGAACAGTGAATGCCATTTCTACCACAGGCCGCCCATCACGTCTGTCAGTCCAAGTTCCTGCTCCCTCTCTCCTGGTCCATTGTTCCAGGATGCAGCAGTCTACACAGTGAGCACAGTAAGTGGTCAGGGACTCCCATGGCCAGTGGTGTTTGTGCATGCTCCTCCTCACTCAGCCAGCCCAACAGTAACAGTGCGAGTGGCAGCATGCGTCCTAGTAATAAGCCGGCTCATGCACTGTCACTCCTCCCCAAGACGTCCACCCGCGATGGCACCCAACATATTCCCCCTGCACCACAACAGTATCCTCGTGTAGACATGCCCACACGATCACACCCCCACCCCAGTGTGCGCGATTACACTCCTCAGCCTGTGATTGCATTCCCACATCCCCCCCCCCACACACATACTATCCTTATCGATCGCCGCCGCCCCCCCCCCATCTGAGTGGGCCACCCGCCACTGATCCAATCCGCGCAGTCAAAGTTTCTGGCTCCCCAGAGTCTCCACTAACCGTGAGATGCTATGCCCTGCCAGTGCCGAGAAGCAGAGCTGCTGCCCAATAGTAAGTTAAGCATCCTGCGGCTCAGTGACTGGTTGGGTGCGCAACAAGCATAAGGGAAGGAGGCGGGATCCTTGTCAGTGTTCAGAATCCAGACTTCAGAGGAGGGTCATAGAGCATAGCGCAGGCTCTCTCCACTTGTGTGCATGTGTCATCACAGTCTGTCTTTGGTTTCAGCAAAAGTAAGACAGGCTCAGGCTGTATTATTATTATTTTTTTCCTGTTACCAATTCAATTTGGAATTTATGCTCTGGGTTCTTATGTATATATGCATGTGTGTGTGTATGTAATATAATATATATTTTTTATGAGCCTGATTCAGACCTGATCGCTCCTCTGTGAATTTGCAGAGGTTTGCGATCAGATAGTTGCTGCCCAGTGAAAATCCACCCCATGCAAGTCTGCGTACGCTGTGTGAAAAGCTTTGCAAATGCGGTTCGCAACTCACTCACCATTGAATGTTTTATCCAGTGTGTGCAGTCTATGGACTTACTCCTACAGTGCGATAGAAACAGGCTGATCGCGACCGGAGCTGACGTCATACACCCTCCCTGAAAACGATTGGGAATGCCTGCGTTTGTCCTAACACTCCCAAAAAAACGGCAGTTACCACTCCCAAATGCCAGCTTCCTGTCAATCAGGCTGCGTATGCCTAGTGATATAAAAAGACGCTGATTTAAAAAAAAGCTGACAGTAAAATGCTGTCCGTATTGTCTGGTGGTTATTAAAATGCTATTAGTACTACATGGTAGTCCGGTAGAGAGTGTTATTGTTATTACGTTTTATAGTGTTATTATTTTTCTATTCATGTTGTTCATAAATCTAAAAATTAATATAATATTTAAAGAAGTCAATTATGTATGTGAGTGGCTGGGTGGATTATGGGTATTGGGGGATGAGCAGGGGCGGTATTGTGTATCTCTGCCTAGAGTGTCTTGAAACCTTGCACCGGCCCTGGCTTCCAGGCACTTCTACATCACACCACCCATTCCAAATACAGTACTTGTTTATCTACACTAGCAGCAACCCGGGTATAGCTACAATACTACAGGTCCCCTGTATGATCTAGAAACTCTCACTGTGTAGCTAAATGCAATTCCAACACTAGCCACATAATAATCCCTACTTTATGTAATTCTGGTGCTCCGAACAAATACATTAAATATTCTTGTGATGTTTCATAGTCACAGATCAACATCCTGTACAGCACTGAGGTCATTCCTACCATGGCCCTAACTGTGTGGAGTTTGTATATTCTCCCTGTGCTTGCGTGCTCTGGGTACTCCGGTTTCCTCCCACAATCCAAAAATATACTAATAGGTTCATATGCTTATGAAAAAAATAATAATCCTAGCATGTAAGTGTTTGCATGTACATGTGTTTAGGGCAGACTAGATGAGACAATCGGTTCTAATCTGCCATCACATTCTATGTTTCTATGTATTTAATGGCCAGTGGCATGTAAGGGGCATGAGGGACATCTGATAGGTATATAAGGAAATGTGGGGGACATCTTATGGGCATATAAAGGGCATATAGGATATTTAATGGACAAAAAAAGAGCATATAAGGGGCATGTGGTAGACATCTCATGGTATAACGGGCACGGTGGAACTCTTTTTAACATATAAGGGGCAGGACTCTGGCACTTATCTTGAATCTTTTGGTGCATTCCCACTATCATATCTCTTCTATATTCTCTGTCTATGTAATTATATAGCACACACACACACACACACACACACACACACGCACGCACGCACGCACGCACGCACGCACGCACACACACACACACACACACACACACACACACCCACCCACCAGTGACGTGTAGATAGATAGATAGATCTAAAATATATACGGAAACCCCTCTTTAAGAATCCTGCGTTTGCCCCTGGTAATTATGGATAAATACGTGGCCAGATCTCCAAGGGGTACTAAGGGGGGCTACACGGGTATGGGCCATTGAAAGGACACAACCCGTTTGTTGCTTCACCTGCCTCTCCTGGTACTCGGAGGGGAGATGTTGATGGGGACCAAGCCTATGATACCAATTCTCCTGCTGTCACTGGCTCTCTAACTTCTCACGATCTCACCACTCTCACTTTTGGGCCAGAAGTAAGCGCCACTGAAAGATTCTATTGATTCTGCTCTCTCCCAACTTACAAAACATGATCAGCAACTCTCTGAAGCTGAACAACGTATTTCGGATTTGGAGGACGAACTCACAATGGCCAGAGCCACTTTGTCTGATCAGGAGAAATCGGTGTTGTCCATGGCGGACAAACTAAAAGATTTAGAGAACAGAAGTCATAGAAATAACATTCACATCATTGGCCTCTCCGAATCAGTTAAGCATGCAGAACTGATGCCGCTTGTCTCTGAGTGGTTGCCGCAAGAATTGGTATGTGTCCCAGCTGGTTCTTCATTGTTGGTGGAGAGGGTGCATCAAGTTGGCCCTGACAGACAAATTTCTAGAGATCGTCCTTGTCCTGTGATCTTAAGAATTCTGAACTATGCCGATAAAGTACGTATGTTGGAAGCTTATCGTAAAATTACAGATCTTCGCTATCAGGGTGCAAAACTACTACTGTTCCAAGACTTTTCCTATTTGGTGGCCATGAAACGTCATGAATTTGCCCCGTCCTGTAAGAAATTGTTTGATCTGGGATGTCGGCTTTCATTGCTATTTCCTGCAAAACTTTGTGTCTTCCACAACGGCAAACCCCATTTTCTTGAATCGCCACAAGCGGCCAATAATTTTGTGGACTCTCATCAGGATCCTCGGCACTCAGATCAGATGAGGACTGACACTGAGTAGTATTGTTTGCATTATTATCCTTTTACTTTTTCTGCATTCAAGTCTTTTATTTTTTTATTGATTCTCATTAACGCTGGCATCTGTTTCTCAATGTTTGTTACTATATGGCTGACGGAGAGTTATTGTAGTACTGTACTTAGGTCCTGTCTCTTATTGTTAGCACTGATCCAGGTTTTGCTATATATGTGGACGCAAGATGTTTTCTTATGTTATTTTCACCAATGTTTAGCCGACACATGTTATTTTCTGCTTCGCTTGTATTCCCCCTGTCCCTACTCCTCTGGCCCTACTGTCACTGTTTCCGATATTGTCAATCTTATAGATTGCCGTTTTGGGTTCAAAAAAGTTATAAGATGTTTCGACAATTGATCATTGGATTTATTGCTCCTCTGGTCAGGGTGTGGAGTGAGATGTTCCCTCTATGGCCTTACTGATAGATTCTTTGAAGTTATGCGATCCATGGAGATGCCAACACCCAGTATCACGAGATTATACATTTTATTCTCACCCACACCACACTTCTTCCCAAATAGATTTCTGGTTGCTCTCAGACACATTATATAGTAGTGTGGTCGACTCTGGTATAGATCTTAACTCTCTTTCAGACCATTCCCTGGTTTGGGTAACCCTTTCTATTAATGACCCCCTGACTACTTCTTATAATTGGACGTTTCCTGCCTACCTAGCTAAGTCCACTGATTTCCGTAACCACCTGGTAACAGTGTTTTGTAATTATGAACAGGATAATGCAGGTCACCTGGACAATATTCATTTGTTTTGGGCTGTGGCAAAACATTGTCAAAAACAAAGTCATTAGAGGCCAAATAATGGAATATATGGCCAGGAAACAGAGATGGCTTTCAAAAGTGATTGAAGATCATAGTAAATTGTTGTCAACGGCATATGATGCGATGCTGTGTTTGGACTCGATTGCCTCTCGTCAACAATACTTAGATGCTAAACACTCATATGATGCTTTGTGTACCGAATTGGCCCAATTTACCCATGACATTCAACGTAGCAACCAGGTAGATTGCTTGCTAACCTAGTCTGTTCCCGCATCGCCCCTTCTCGTATATTGCAAATTAACCCTTTGACGGGACCCCTGGTTACTGACTCATCTGGTATCTCTGATAGATTTAGGGAATATTACCAGTCACTATATGACTCTCCACCTGATTCTCCCTCTGAAGGCACTTGATTCCTTTCTAAAGTGGACTTACCTGTTCTTACAGAAGACGAAAGGGACTTTTTAACTGCACCAGTAACAGACACAGAACTATCCTTTTTGATCAAGTCCTTGGCCAAAGGTAAATCCCCGGGTCCTGATGGTTTTAGTGTAGAGTATTTTCAACTCATTTCAGATCACTTGTTGCCCCACCTGATTACTTTATTTAAATCTCTGCTTTCTGGAGAACAGCCCCCTTCCCACTTTACTGAGGCTGGAATCATAGTTTTTCCAAAACCTGGTATGGACCCTACAAAGGTCCAGTCTTATAGGCCCATTTCTTTATTAAATCAGGCTTTCTACCTCGAACATTGCACCCGGCCCGAAATGGTTTTGTAAAGGGCAGAACTTCTGTCCACAATGTACGTATGTTGGTAGCGGTAATGCATCGTTATCACCAATTAGGTAATAAGGAGGCCATTATTGTCAGTTGCGACGCCGACAAGGCTTTTGATAGGGTTTCCTGGTCACATATCTCACGTCTACTCCACGCTCAGCAGTTTGGCCTGAAATTTATTGGTATATTTCATATGTTATACTCTCGCCCGGTAGCTCACTTGACTATTAATGGGCTAAATTTGATGCCTTTTCCATTGTCCCAGGGTACCCGTCAAGGATGCCCCCTCTCGCCACTATTATTTAACCTGGCGCTTGATCCCCTGATTCCCATTTTTTTTAAAAGACACGATGTGGCAAGGTGTTCGACTAGGCGATACAGAGGTAAAATTATCTGCCTTTGCAGATCAGTTACTGTTAAATCTTAGTAACCCGAAACTGGCGCTCCCTTCCCTGCAAAGTACTCTGACTGATTTCCATCAGGTGTCAGGCTTTCTTATTAATTAATAAAACGGAAGCCTTGGCTTTACATGCTGCGGCAAAATTAGGATGGGGATCCTCTTTTCCTTTTCGTTGGGCCCAGGATCATTTATTATATTTGGGTCTGAAATTTCCTAGCTATTTTACCAAAATATATACTGTCAATTATTCCCACTCTATAGCTCAGATGTTCAAAGACTTTGAAAAATGAAGACATCTACCACTATCACATATTGGAAGGTGCCATTTATTTAAAATGATTTATTTTCCTAGGCTTTTGTACCCAGTCCAGATGCTGCCATTTTTGATACATAAAAAAGATATTGCCTCTATTAATAAGGTGTTATCCAAATTTATTTGGTGGGTAAACGCCCTTGTATATCACTGCTGAGATTGCAACAGCCATTGTTGTTGGGGGGCATTAACCTCCTTAACATACAAGACTATGCGTTAGCATCTAATTTACGGTATGCTCTGGACTGGGTGGGAGAGGCCTCTAACTTTGTTAATTTAGATATTGAGCAGGGCTTTCTTGCTGATTGTTCTCTCCTTTCCATTTTATACACTGCTTCATCCTCTCTACCTGTAGCAGTTAAGGATAACCCACTGTTGTATAACCCCTCCATGGCGTGGCTTATTTCACGTAAGCGATTGAGATTGTCCTGTTCACGTACTATTTTTTCCCCATTATTATGTAATCGTGACTTTCAGAAGGGTAACCCGCACACGATATTTTGGACTTAGCATCTCCATGGACTCTGTTTGGCCTATCATTTGATGGATGATAGTCTTTCTTCTGTCTACACCCTGGCCAGGCTTAAGGAGCTATTCCCGACTATTCAGATCCCCATATTTGCTTATTTCCAGGATCGTAATTTTGTGATGAGAATATTAACTGATCTGAAACATTCAGATCACTCTGTGGTATTTGCTGTTTTGATAAAGACCCATATTGGCACTCCTTTCACTACCTTCTTATTGTATGAACAAGTAAGAAAGAAAATTGACCTTACTACCATATCCACGGGCATGGCTAAATGGAGGGACTCCTCCACTGACCACCCCCTGCAAACCATTACTAAGGCTTTGGCTACATTGAATAAACAGCTACTCTCTTCTTCATTTGCTGAAATGCATATACGATTCTCCATTGGGCATACTATACCCCAAAACTTAGATTTGTTACGGGAATGGCAGATATCTCTAACTGTTTTAAATGCCACCTCCTTGAGGTTGATATTCTCCATTGCTCATGGTCTTGCTCAGTCGTTCATTCCTTTTGGTTAACTGTCCAATCCTATATGAATAATACTCTTCATATCCCTTTTACTATCACGCTGCCGTGGGCACTGTGGAACTATTATACCCAACCTTCACTTCTTCCACATAATAACGGCACTAGATTACTACTTGCCAAAATAGCTGCAGTAGCTAAAAAAAACTATTTTATCCCAGTGAATCCAGACTACTCCTGTCCCCTTTTCCTGTATGCTACCTAGATTATCTCATGCTTATAGGATGGAGTGGATAGACTGCTCTTTAGATTTAGAATCTAGATCGCAAAAATTCTTAGACATTTGGTTACCTTATGTACTCACCTTATCTAATGATGATAAGGAATATCTTCGTGGTATGGTTCGTCTCACCTCCTGGTACAACTTGGCTGTGCTAGAAAGTGGCTCCCCCCTTTTTAGGTTGGGACTCATTCCACGGGCTGTGGGACCCTCTAGGAGATTACCCTCTCCTCCTCGTACTCAGTAATTCTATTTTATTTGTCTGTTATATTTTGTTAATGTCTCTCTACGGTTCCTCATATAAGTACTGTACTTCTGTGGAGCATCGATTCTATTTGTTGTAAGTCTGCCGACCTGTATATATGAATTGACTTTCTTTTTCCATTATTTGTATTCTTCAATAAATATATAAAAAAAAAAATGCCATTCACTTTCCTTTTCCATACATTTACTTCTAAGGGAGTCATTCCGACCCGATCGCTCGCTGCAGTTTATCGCAGTGCAGCGATAGGGTCAGAACTGCGCATGTGCTGGCGCCGCAGTGCACTGGCGCATGCCAGCTGTCGTTGCCTAGCGATCGCCTCTGAGGCAGAGGCGGTCACTGGACGGGAGGGGGATTGACGGTGGCATTAAGTCGCCGTTTAGGGGGTGCAGTCCTGCCAATGCAGGCATGGCCGGACTGTTGGGGGCGGCGGGCCGTGGCGACTGCATAACGTCACACGCAGCCGCTGCAACCCAGAGCAGTGAGGAGGTTCTCCCGGTTCTCCCGGCAATCCGCAGGAGCTGCGCTGGCTGGGAGTAACTCCTGAGATGCAAAAGCATCGCCGCTGTGTGATGCTTCTGCATTTCTGTAGGGGGGCCGGCACTGACATGTGGGGCCGACTAGCCCTGTGCTGGCTGTCCCCCCGCATGTCTGAGTGCCTGATCGTAGCTGTGCTAACTTTAGCACAGCTGCGATCAACACGGAATGACCCCCTAAATCTTCACTTCAGACACTGCAGTGATGCAATGCAAAATGCTGAGTGATAAAGTGGTGATCAGTGTGAAGGTGCTGTCCAGCAGGGATATTTGGCTATATTGCATTATCTACAATATGGGCCAGATGCAGTCAGACACTTGCTAACATATACAATATATAATAAAGATGAGTAGACATTGGATTCCATTGTTAATATAATTTTTTTGTATTTACTATAAACTCATCCACATTTTCTGATTTAAGACTGCAGATAAAACTAATAAGACATCTGCACTTTGTCACTTCTGGTTGGGAGCTGAAAAATCAAAGACATGTGGTTTGTTTAATGCAATTTTTGAGAGAACAATATAATATTGTTTACTGATGTTTACTATTTGTTAGATAATGATGTAACTATGTAATCCAATTTCATAGCACTTTCAATAGCTATAATACCTTTAAAATATCCTGTGAGGTTTTATCTGTACAAAAAATGTTTCTACCTTATAAGTTTAAAAAACAAAAAAACAAAAGCATACAGTGAGAATGCTTGGATAACAATGTTACAATACTGCCAAAATGTGTAAATAATAGGATGTGACAAATGATGTGCCATTACATCATATATAATAAAAAGCTGACATAACTCCGCATCTCTATGGGGGAAATGAAGTGTTTTGCACACTGGAGGCCACTAGATGGCGCCCAACAGAGAAATTCAAACGTTGCTCTGTTCAGGTGCACACAGCCGTTCAGGTGCACACAGCCAACGGCGCTGACATTACTGTTATGTTGTTCCATCACTTTGGCGGGCTGATAACTAGAACAGTATAATAACAAAAATTATTTATAATTACATGAAAAACATTTGCTAGTCAATAGTTATGTACACTAGCTGTATTTAAAATTTAGCTACAAAAAGAATGTGAGAAATAAATGCTAAAATGTAAATGTGCAATCTGAATGTTAAATATATCCAGCCACTATCAAGTATCTTTCATTGACATTCATATTGTCAATCCTGTCACTAGTCTTAGTCCTCCTGATAGTAAATGTCATGTTACTTACAACCAAAGGGTTTATTTGTCAGTAATAGCATAATGTATCACAGGCAATTGTAGCCAATTTCTGTAGCTTTTGTAGAAATCACAATTGCTATGTAACGTAGCCTTTGTTTTTTTTAAATATTATTTGCTATTGAAGGAAATCCTGTTATTGGCCTATCTGCATCACATTATTCAGCTGCAACAACAAAGCTGTAACTTTAAACTCTGTAGGAGACATTTTTGGTAAGTTGCAGTATAGAAAAGTGCCAGTCAACTGATTGGAAAAAAAAGGTGCGTATTAGGTGTAACCTGTATGTAAGGAAATATTATTCCCTCATATTTTGGGAGATATTTGTTATCCTTACAATATGATAATTTTATCAAATTGTATTTTTTTATTAAGCTCCTCATTCATCACAGCTGTAATAAAGGAGATATGACTAGTATCTCTTTTGTTACAGCTTTCGATAATTTCTACACTCCCTATACTATAGTATGAAAAATATCCATTCCATTAAGAAACAGTACACTTACCAGGAACTTTTTGTCATCAGTAGTTTCACTGAGTTTTTAATTTACCTCACATCACAAGTGTAGACATAGAGTTGACGTTTCAGTTACCAAGCGTAACCTTTCTCAAGACATCCCACCAGTAGAAAAGACAGAGGCATGCCTCTGTCTCTCCTACTTGTGAGATGTTTTGAGAAAGACTATGCTTGGTAACCGAAACATGGACTGTATATATCTACTTGTGGGATGTCTTCAGAAAGGTTACATTTGGTAACTGAAATGTCGACTCTATGGGCTTAATTCAGACCTGATCGCTGCTGTTTTCGCACAGCAGCCGATCAGGTCTGAACTACACATGCGCTGGCGCCGCAGTGCCCTGGCACATGCCAGACAAATGATGGCCATCTCAGCCCTGCGATTGCTTCTGCCTGATTGACAGGCAGAGGTGGTCGCTGGGTGGGAGGAGGCGGGCCTGCGGTGTGTGGCCGCCATTTTGAGGGCATGGTCAGGGCAATGTATGAGTGCCTGGACTGTGCGGGGGCAAGCCACGGCAGCTGTGTGACGTCACACACAGCCGATGCGACCTGCGCAGGTAGGGAGCTACTCATCAAGTACAAAAGCATTGCCGCCGTGCAATGCTTTTGTACCTGTGTCCGGGGGGGGGGGGAGTAGGGATAGACATCCAGGGTGGACTAGCCCTGTGCTGGTTGTCCACACGCATGTCTGAGTAACTGATCGTAGCTGTGCAAAATTTTACACGGCTACGATCAGGTCTGAATTAGGCCCTATATGTCTACAGGTGGAATGTTTTGAGAAAGGTTACGATTGGTAACCGAAATGTCGACTCTACAATTCTACACTGGTGATGTGAGTAAATAAAAAACTCAGTGAAACTACTGAAAAAAGTCCCTGGTGAGTGCACCTTTTCTTAATGGAATTTATATTTTTGGTACTACCCAAGGAGGACTTCTGGGTCAGCACCCCTGGCAGCTGTGATCATTTAAAGTGTGTGTGCCAACTATACCCTGGAGACATACTATAGTATGGGGATGTAGAAATTGGTACATTCATCAAACTTTGAAAAGCGAAGCGAGCCATGCGAGGGGACACGGTGCACTAATTGGGGCTCCCGGTCACTCTACGAAGAAAACGACCCCCCAAAAAAACTCATGTCGACCTTTTGACCTGTCGACCTAGCACATGTCGACCTATAAACCCTGTCGACCTTCCAACCCTGTTGACCTAGTGACTGTCGACCTATAGTGGTCAACCTAAATGTTGTCAACCTAGACACTGTCGATCTAATGATCCACACCCGTTGAGCCACGACTACATACTCAGCATGCAATACACATCTCCACCACTGGGTGGCTAATGCGCCACTAAACCAGTACTTTAGAATGAATAGCGGCAGATTGATTTACAAACTCTGATAATTGGTCAGTGATGACTGTAATGTTACTGTGTACTGTACACACCGACCAATGGTCAGACGAAGAGAGTCAATTAAAAAAAAAGTGTATACAGATGCAAACAAACATGTTAAAACACTTGTCCAGTGCCGTGTTACTGTATGTGTTCATCTTTTTGTCATCCATTTACAAGAGAGAAATTGAATATCCATTATCCCCTGACTATGTTATTAACACCATCATGTGCGCATGTGCTAAGGTCTATGTAGGCTTAACTGATTGCCAATTTAAAACTCGCATGGCACAACACCGCTATGCGATTAGAAATACACTGGCTTCAGGCTCCAGTGAACAACCTGTAGCCATGCATTTCGCAATAGCTAAGAATCATTTATCCAACCTTCGCCACTGAATTATAGATCATGTGCCCCCATCAGTTTGTGGTGGGGATCGGTACAAATCTTTATTACATCTTGATTCTAGATGGATTGAGCGCCTTCACATGTTGGCCCCTAAGGAGTCAAGTGAATCCGTAGGCCACCATTGATTTCTTTAGTTAACTGGAATTTAATGTGAACATAACTATTTTTTGTTTTTGGTTGTGGCAACAGAGCTATATGTATTTATGATGTTGTTTGGTAACACTGGATGCTGTGATAATATTGCTATATGCATCTATGATGATGTTTATTTACACTTGATAAGTCATCTTGTGGATGCGGATGATTAATATTGTCTATTACAATATTATTACTGTTAGTTATGGTGTTCTCAAATAAGTTACATTATACCTATTCCTTCATGCAGTAGCAGTCAAAACAAGATTAGCTACATTTTATGCAAACTGAGCTTCTGTGTAATGTTCATGTGAATTATGGATACATTTGCTGTTTTATGCATACTTTGTAATTATGTATCCTCTGTATAAGGTCCTTTATTGTGATGGTGCTGCTGATGCATTTCAACTTCTTTTTAAAAAAAACTCTATATGTAATGTTTGCACTTGTTTTCATACTGTATGTCTTAATGACATCATCTCCTGCAGCCCGGAAGAGGGAACTGGCATCCGCATGGTGATGGGGATGATTCTTCATAAATGTGGTGAGTTTTACTTGTTTTGTATGCTTGACAAAAGTGCAATAAAGCACTTAAACATTGCTATGTAGACAGAGTATGTTACCTGCTACCTGTGGGCAGCAAGATTGGATGGCACCCAGTGCCTTACACTGAATGCAAGCGAGTGCTGGTATTCTGCATCTGTATATATACAAACAAAGAACCTGTCTCAGCTGTTCCTTAGCAATCATCTTTGAGCCAGTGCAATAGGTGACTAGTGTGCCTTTAAAAGCCATAAAGTCTGTGGCAGGCACACATTAAATCTAGCAGGCAGATGATGTGTGTAACAGCAGTGAAGTAGTCAGGTTTTAAGACTCTGTGATAGTGTAGGACCTGCATGAAGGTGGGGTACCTTGAAAATCGATATGCAGGCTTCCGTGCATTGGCCAATCCACCAACAAAACCCCCATCATTTATTTATTGAATTGTTGAGGATAAGTGAGTTTACTTTGGTGAGTGCTGGGTTCTTTGTTTGTATTTATTAGAGCGATGTGGTCATGGGCTACATGCACCCCGCCCTGTGAGTGGTTAGTACAGCTGTGTACCCCGCTTTTGTGGTGGAGAGTGCTGTTACATGCACCCCACCCTGTGAGTGGTAAGTGCATAGCTGTGCCCCGCTTCTGGTGTGGTGAGTGCTGTGGTTTTTTCTCTGTGTGTATACGATGGGGTTAATCTATGGTTAGCTCTTATTAACCGTGGCCACTAGCTTTCTCATGCACCCCTGTGTGGACTTTATTATCCTGAACCTGTCTCAGCTGTTCCTTAGCAATCATCTTTGAGCCAGTGCAATAGGTGACTAGTGTGCCTTTAAAAGCCATAAAGTCTGTGGCAGGTACACATTAAATCTAGCAGGCAGATGATGTGTGTAACAGCAGTGAAGTAGTCAGGTTTTAAGACTCTGTGATAGTGTAGGACCTGCATGAAGGTGGGGTACCTTGAAAATCGGTATGCAGGCTTCCGTGCATTGGCCAATCCACCAACTAAACCCCCATCATTTATTTATTGAATTGTTGAGGATAAGTGAGTTTACTTTGGTGAGTGCTGGGTTCTTTGTTTGTATATATATATTTAGATATAAAATAAACAGTGTATATGAATCGCAACTAATGTGTCAAAGCAACACTGTAGTTCATTGACGATACACGTAAATGTATTGTACAGTATGAGCGTCCAAGTCCAGTAACGGCATACACCAAAACCAATGAGAAGGGATCACTGCTTACAGTACATTTACAAATGAGCTTGTGCATCTATCATGAGGCATCATGTTCAAGTGGTGGAGTGTGCTGCTTCCCATGCTTAGAGTCCTGGGTTTGAATCCCAAAGTGCATGTTTATTTTTTCATGACACTTTATTAATTTATTTCTTTTAATCTATAGTAATATACCTTCACATTCAATAGAAGTGTGCACACAGGTTTTACATATATCAGGACAAAGCTGCAGGAGCATTTCAATATGCTATCTAAAATAGCGGCAACAAGGTCCTGTAGACATATCAATAAATATAATTAGTGAATACAGATGCAACTAACTGTTCGAGCAATACTGTAATTCATTGATGTTAGAGAATCTGTGCTGTACTGTATGAGAAGGGATCACTGCTAACTTTTACACAAAAGTTTGTATCTCTATCAAAGCAACTGCACTTCTTATCAGCTCTTAATTTACATACTGTATAGTACTGTGTTGTCAATTTATTGTAATCTGACCTCCCTGTTTGTAAAATCAGTAGGCTCCCAGGGGAAGGGGAAGGGGAAGAAGGAAAGGGAAGGGTGGGGGGGAGGTGGTAGCTAAACACTGTGTTCTGCAGAAATTATTCATTCACCCAAAAAAATGAACCAGTAAATCAATCAATTAAAATAGTGTATACAGACGCAAGTGAACATGTAAAACAAAGGTTCTTAGGACGTTAGGGTGTGTGAGTTCATAATTGCCATGGAATGAGTGATTAATATAAATTGTGCATACAGATGCAATTTATGTTAGACTATAGAACGTGTTACAAACTATGGTCCATTGACGTTAGGTATAGGTGCTGTATTGTACAGTATGAGGGGATCACTGCTTACAGTACATTTACACGTGAGCTTGTGTATCTATCATGAGGCATCATGTCCGAGTGGTGAAGTATGCTGCTTCCCATGGTTAGAGTGCCGGGTTTGATTCCCAAAGTGCGAATGCATGTTTATTTTTTCCTGACACTTTTTTTTTAATCTATAGTAATATACCTTCACAATCAATAGAAATGTGCACACAGGATTTACATAATTCAGGGTAAATCTGCAGGAGCATCTCATTCCACTATCTAGAACAGCGGCAATGGGGTCCCATAGACATATCAAAAAATATTAATACTGTAGTGTATACAGATGCAACTACTGTAACTGTTCGAACAATACTGTAGTTCATTGATGTTAGACAATATGTGCTGTACTGTATTAGAAGGGATCACTGCTAACATTTACACAAGAGCTTGTGTCTCTATCAAAGTGACTGCACTTCTTATCAGCTCTTCATTTACATACTGAAAAGTACTGTGTTGTCAATTTATTGTAACCTGACCTCCCTTCCTAGTCTGTGAAATCATCAGGCTTCCAGGGGAAGGGGATGGGGGAAGGGGGAATGGGGTTGGGGGAGGTGATGTCTAAATACTGCATCCTGTGGTAGAGAACACATCCTGTTTATCAGCAAGCTTCTTACTGTACTGTACAGTATCTCAATGTCTGCTAATACCTGGAAGTGTGAGGTGCAAATGTTTTATTAGTAATACAGTAGGTACTGTACAAAGAAACATAGATTTTGATGGAAGATACTGTAAGAACCACTTGGACCTTCTAGTCTGCAGTTAAATAGACAAAAGATTTTGTACAAGGTTACTCTAAATTGCATTTGGAATTTAATGCATACAGTAGAGATCTGTCCACATTGTACTGTACTGTACATACAGTATTTCCTTTATCCTGTTATGTACAGTATGACACGGCTTGAAATCTCATAGACTATAAGATTTACAGTACAGTAGCCATGCTTTGTGATTTTTCTTAAGTTGCTTCTTTAATATGGTACTTTATTCATATTCTGCTGCATTATGGCAAACATAATTGTTGGATGTACAGTAGGCTGGTCTGTAAATATACTATACAGCAAATCAGTTTCCAAAGAAACACTCTTCAATACTGTACATCAGAGATGGGAAACCTGTAGGTCCTCCAGCTGTTGTTGAACTACACATCCCAGCATGCCCTGCAACAGTTTTAGCATGGCTAAATAGCAAAACTGTTGTAAGGCATGCTGGCATGTATAGTTCAACAACAGCTGGTGGACCAAAGGTTCCCTATCCCTGCTGTATATTGTGAAGTAAAATAAATAAATAGATCAGTAAAGAAAATGCTCCATGTACAGTACTGTACAGGACTGTACGGTAATGTACCTGTACATGTCATTTTTACATTATTTTCCACAGGAAATCTGTATTAGAGGTATACTGTATACAGTAAATGTACAGTAAATTATTTTTTTATTACAAGCACACAAATGCATCCCAGATGTATGTATGTACTGTACAGTACAGCAGACAGCTTATAGTGACAGGACTGATTTACCCCCACCCGCAGTGTATTTTAGATAGTGTAATGAGACGCTCCTGCAGCATTGCCCTGATTCATGTAAAACCTGTGTGCATGTAGTATTTCTATTGAATGTAAAGGTACAGTATAGTATATTACAATAGAAAAAAGAATTAATAAAGTGTCAGAAATAAAAAGGCATGCGCACGCTTCATGACAGATACACAAGCTCATGTCTATAAGTAAGCAGTGATCCCTTGCCATTGGTTTTAGATTATGCCCTAATGGATACAGGACTTGGCTACTCACATACAGTACTGTATTGTATCCATAACTTCAATGGACCAAACTTTAGCTTAAACATGTTGTTTTGTGTCTGTATATACTATTTTAATTACTCATTCTACGGGACCTCAGTGCTGCTGTGCAATTTAACTAGGGGATTAAGGCACTCCTTCCGCATTGCCCTGATTCTTGCAAAACCAATGTCGTTGCTTGCTCCATAGCTGAGGGCTTCCAAAACTCGCAGAGTCACGGGCGGCAGTCATGTCAATCGAGTCTGGCCTCCTACAGTATTGTATGTGTACTGTACGGTGCATTGAGCTCGTTTATCCCAATAGCCGCTGTGTCATTTAGATACACTCCTGCAGCTTTGCCCTGCTTTATGTAAAACTTGTGTGCATACTTCTATTGAATGTGAAGGTATATTACAATAGATACAAAAATAAAAAATTAATAACGTGTCATGAAAAAATTAACATGCATTCACACTTTGGGAATCGAACCCGGGACTCTAAGCATGGGAAGCCGCACACTTCACCACTCGGACATGTTGCCACATGACTGATACATAAGCCCTTTGGTTTTGATTATGCTGTAATGGCTATGGGAATTGGATGTTCACATATCCCTAACATCAATAGACCATACCTGTAACATGTTCGTTTGTGTATGTACACACTACTATTTTTATTTGTTGATTTGTCTGCGTGACTTGGACGCTCACATATTCTCAAGGATGCTCACATATTCCTAATGTCAATGGACTATACTGTGGCTTTATCATATTCGTTTGTATCTGTATATACTGTACTATTTGTGTCTGTATATACTGTACTAAATACAGTACTATATACTGTATCTGACATACTGTAGCATACTGTAGCGTAATGAGACAATCCGGTAAAGTAGTTCTTATGCTGTATTGTATTGTAATGGAGACCATGAGCAATGGTGATTTTAAAATGCGGCATCTGGTGGATGATCGCAGGTATTACACTCAAAGGTAACGCCAAATGCTCTGTGTGCCTCCCTATGACTAGGCAAGCCTCCTTGCACCCAGGCACACTGCGTATGCCTGATTGTGACTAACACCTCAGCCAGCAAAGATAACGGAGGCTCCATCTGTACATTATGTACCATTGATAACAGTTGGCTAGATTTCACAGTAGTAAAATATTGTACAGAATTTCAAATCCAAAAAGCAGATTTTGTTTTATGTGGTTTGAACATGTTATTTATGGATCAGTAAGGGGACAATACACTGTGTAGTCCTTTCATTGCTTTTGAATCTGCAAGTGTTATAAATCATGGGCTTCAGTTATTACAATTTTTTTATGTTCTTTTGTAAAAAAAACAAAAAACACATTGTTGTCCATTGTTATTTTACAGTATATCATAGTTAAGAGACCCATCCTAACATGTGCTCTATATTAACAGGTGTATACGTAATTAGATTGTATAATGGCGGTGTGCATTGTAGCACTAAATAGTTGCTCGATGTATACTATATCACAGTAGGCTCTGAATTATTGGAAATTATTTTTTCCTATTAGTGTCTGCATGAACTGATTCATAAATCCTTTTTTATATACTTTTTAACCTTGACTTTTAGCAATGCCCTAGTTGTGAAGCTGTGTCCTTGGATATTGCAATAGAAATATAACTATTTTATAATGTTTAGTGTTGTATTTTAGGAAACAGTTAATCATTTATTTATTGTTTGTAAAACCACCTTAACAGTGTCTTGTTAGCTAATGCACATTATAGGAGAAAGTATGATATACTTGTGCAATATTAAACAGAATAAAAAGCAACTGATAAAGAGATCTGAAAACATTAATGCATTTCCTGTTTTGGTTCAAAATGTTTATGTTCCACTAGGGGATAGCCATTTCAATGAGATTTATTCATTTTAATTTCCCTGCATTACAGTGTATTATATATTTGGATCTTCTGTGGAGGCTGTTCACAGCACACATGATAAAACTAGTATTTATGTATTTAAATGTTTGTACAAATATATTATTCAGTAACATCTCCAAGGTATGGATGCGTATAGAGTATACATATTTAGCAAATATAAGGTTTGTCACGATAATATAATACAAAGCAGTGGCTTTATATAGAGGAAAGAACCCATGCATTGCACAATCATTTGAACACAGAGTACTACAAAAGGCCAAGATGCATTAATATCTCCATTCCATTCAGGCCACTATTTGTTGGCTTCCACTTACTGTATGCAACAGCCGTTCTAATTAGCATATTTATGAGACCAGTGGCTAAAATAGCAATTAGTGCTACAATTGATAAATCTGTCCTATCGTTTTTCTCCAAAATAAGGATATCACACTGCTTATGCACACCATTCTAAGTATGTAGCGATAGAGAAGCATATTTCTATTCTGGCAAGCTTTCTGCCTACACATTCACCTGCTTAGCATCTTATCCTTTTCAGTACTGACTACCAGAATAAATTATTAAAGTAAAAATCTTAAGTATTAAAATCCACTTTATATGATAGCGCTGCTCTGAGCATTTTTTATATATATATATAACTGTATGGCTGAGCAGCTCTTTAACTATCCACCACAAATATGGCCCTTTTACAGCACAGGCACAATGATGTGTTCCAGTCAATAATTCTGCTGAAATTGAAGTACAATCCATCCAAGTACTGAAATAAGATAGTAAAACCACTAGCCATTCTTACCTTATATTACTACTGCAGCTCTTCACCAGAGCATACCCTGTGTCTACAAAGAGCATAAGCCATCCCCATAGCCCCAGGTAAATGGGCAAAAATCTTAAAATTCAAAAATGAAACTAATTCTGTAATTTGACTACAAACTTGCATGACTGGTTCTTTATTAGTAACTTTACTGCCAGTCAGTGAAAATTACGCATATTTGCCTGTCTCGAAGAAAAGTCTGGTAAAAATATGATACCCCTTTTATACTACTAAACCAGGCCCTTTACTAAACTATCCCTCACCACACCAGTCAATTGGGGTTTGAATATTTTAATGACCTCTTGTTTTACAATTGTAAGAGGTGAGCCCCACTGTGCCTCCTCTTCCAAAGAAGGGTCTACTGTACATCACTCCTCAGGATCCTCAGCTTGACATGCTCCAGGTCATCTCTTGACTCTTGGCATCCCCTTACAGTGGCATGAGGCCAGAGTCTACACTTAAGCAGAGAACATGGTAAGCTTCTTTACCAAATGAGCTTCTCACTGACTCAAGGCCTTCTACTCTTCAGGTCTTGACTCGCAGTTCACCTTGACAGCAAAGGGGCAAGTGTCAGGTATTTTTTGTGGAGTCCCCTTGCCACCAGGACATCACATTTTATTTTATTTTTTACATATCTTACTTCTTGTTATCTTTTTCCTTGTCATCTTCTACTTTTTTGTATATTTCAGAGCTCTCTTCTTTCTTTGGGAGGTATTTACTCCTCCCTAACTGCTGATGGACTCATCCTTTCCAGGCTTACTTCAGCTCTGACATCACCTCCATCCTGGAGATCTCCAGAGTCATGAGCTGGGAGCCTCTGTACACAATCCCTGACTGCCTTTCACTGTAGATACAACCTTTACTTCTTGCTACATGTAAGATACACATAATTATTGGTAAAGAATTGTGAGTACCAAATTATTTCCGAATGCTTTCAGTAAAAAAAAACTTCTAGTGTTAATTGAAAAAATCATTATCATGGTCCCAGTAGTAATAAAATCATTATCTTGACCCATATTAGTAATAAAAAACATTATCATGGTCCTCATTTTATCATTAATCATGGCCTAATTTTTTTTATTAACTATAATGGAATCCCATATTTATATTTTAATATTGTTTGCACATGTTTCATTAAATTCTGTGACACAAGTAATCTAGTTGCAATTCATGACACCCACAGTGAATGCTACTGTCCTGCAGCTATTGCAGAGATGCTATCCTATGCATCTCTGCAATTGCACTGCTCCCTGTTCTCTGTCTGCAAGAGCAGCTTTCATCACTATTAATGGCACTTACACTTACCCCATGTGAGTTGCAGGAGACATGACTGAAGATTATGGGGTATATTCGTGAAGCAGAGAAAACAGTGGAGAAACAGATCAGTAGAGAAGTTGCCCATGGCAACCAATCAGCATATCCCTTACATTTTATAGAATGTACTTAATAAATGCTTCCTTCAAAGCTGATTGGTGGCCAAGGGCTAATTCTCTGCTAGTCCTTTTCTCCCCTTTTTTCACTGCTTCATGAATAGAATAGACCCACATGTGCACTGTTTATACGCATGACTCAGAATAGGCAATAACGCCCAACACACACATGGAATGTTTTCTTATGAAATGCAGTAAGCCCTTCCAGAGGTTGCAGAGAATTGACCAAGAAAAACCTGGACAGGTTTGATCCCGGTGATACCTTGAGGGTATGGCGGTCACAACATTTGCTCATTGTGCCCTACATTATTTCTATTGTTTTTGATCCTCGAACACCCAGGGGGGAGGTTATATGGAACCTTTTAAGGCTTTCTCAGTTTTTGATGATATACGGTGCATATCTGCACATACATCGCTACAATGCTTAGCCCCTTTTGGAATTTTTCCTTTGTGTTTATTTGAGTTAACTTGGCTTTCTATTATTTTTACACATATATGGTAACATTAACTTTTGCTAATAGGGATAACTGCATAGTCATCTCTATATATATGGTGGTTCCATGTCATTAATATTTTGACTGTTCAGTCACATGTGTTTGAAAAATTATTTTGTACACTCAGGACATCCAAGAATTTATTTCTATTCATTTATTGGCAAAAGGATTTTCTGGATCATTGTATTCATTATCAGGTTGCTTTTAAAAGCATATACAGTATATGTGCTTGCGGCTATATACCTACCATTGGATCAAATGTACTCAATTATATATGATATTTCCTTCTTGTTTGTGGACTTTCACCAGTGATCCGGAGGAGTAACATGGGTATATGACATACCAAACCGCTATATCACCTCCACCTAACATTGGCAGCAGATCCACCTTTTTGTTCCTTCCTACTTTTATCTATGTTATTCTCCTCCAAGTAATCTCTCATCAGTGATCCAGGGAGTGGTTGCATCCTTAACCTTCTACTATCATACCACACTGAAGATGCCCAATACCGTCCAATCTTGGAAGCTAAGCAGTGTTGGGCTGGTTAGTACTTGGATGGGAGACCACCTGGGAATACCAAGTTTAGTAGAATTATTCATTCAGTTTTAGACTAACACTGACAGCAGAATCACTGTGCATGACTTCTTTCTAAACTAATTATCTTGGTTCACTTTTATTCTCTCTGCAATTTATAACTGGTGATGTTGTGATAACACATGTGACCTCTCCGTGAGTCTGTCTGTATAGACCACAGGGTCTTTATTTAAAATATCAGTCTGCAGGTACAGCGGCTTAGGTCCTCATGGTTCAATTTAAGAATTGATTGAGGTAATTGCATCAATACTATTGCATTTTTAGACATAAGTCTTTTACACTGAATGTTGTTTGTCTTCAATTTTGGAAACCTCTATTTTAATTGTATCTATTAAAGTGTATGTTTTAAATTCTTTATCATAACCTGATCATTCTATATCTATTCCAAGAGTGCACCCACAGAAGAGTCTTGCTTCTTCTATACGTTGTTCAAGATGTGTATGGGTCAGAATTGCTTGGAAGTGCTTTTTTATTATTATTATTATTATTATTATTATTATTATTACCAAATTGTGGGCACTTCAGCCACTTTTTCTAAATTTTCCAAACTAAGTAAACAAAACCTCTTCTTTAATGGAGGCCAGAGATGGTGTAACATATCTTAAACAAGCAGCTAATATAAATCAACTGCAAAAGTACAATAAATATATTAAACTGCAGTTCAAGATGTTACATTAAAGGATTCACAATTGTACCTTCAAATTGACACAGAAAGACACAATAGTCCTAAGCTTAGCAATAGGCCAACTAAAGAGCTGCAATTTATGAATAATAGTCCAATAGTACATAGGCCCGTGCCCCCCTGTTCATTCTGGCATATTTTTTTTTAAAGGGAGTGCAGCAGTAGGCAGAAGCTGAGCTCCGGGTCCTCTAATCAGTCTCCCAAGTCCCATGGGCTTAGGTCTCTCCCTGTCTGCACAATCTCATGATGGGAGGATGGGACAGTCTGCAAACTTGTTGCCACTTTACAAGTGTTCTCAAAGATTACACTTGTATAGTGGGAAGCAGTCTGCAGACTGTCCCTTAATCCCAGCATTACTCCTGGGACCCCAGAGAGAGAACACAGAGAGGGGAGTCAGCAGCAGCATCCAGCAAGGTAACCATTATAGAAGTAATGGGCACTGTTGAGGATTTAAGCGGGGTTGTCATCCTGTGTGTGTCACTTATACCTGTGCAAACCCCAGGTGTCCATAGGGGCATAGCGTGGGAAGTGTTCTCCCCACACTTAGTCCACCTGGTAAAATTCCCTTGCTGCCCATTACTGTGAGTGGCCAATAAGTTGTGCTCTACTTTTATATATGAAACGTCAGTGCAATGTGACTTTTGGACATGTCAGACTGCAGGGCAGAGCATATCCTTTCCCCAGTATAAAAGGAAGGGTGTGCGTTTGTCAGGGGGAACAGAAGCCAGTGAACAGCGTGGACATGCTATGACTAATGGGTTTGTTTATCTGCTCTGCGCATATGTATTACTTTGTGTTATGTGAACAGTGGGCACTATTATTTGACATAATATGTGGGGCCAAATGTAATAGAGTGAGAGTTTCAGAAAGTGAGAGATTTGGTAAGGTTTTTCTTTTTTTTTAAAGTGGCAATCATTTACACTGCAAAACCAGGTTGATCTTGCTGTGTAAATGATAGCCACTTTAAAGAAAACTAAAAAACCTTACCAAATCTCTTACTTTCTGAAACTCTCACTCTATTACATTTGGCCCGTGCTGTGAACTCTACTGTCTGGCATAATATAAAAGGGTTAGTGCTCTTCATCAAGATGTTAACTGTGGGTACTACTATTTGGCATAACATGAACTGTGGCCACAATGACAGCATATCCTGTGAGGCCACGCCCCTTGTAGTGAGACCACACACCTTCTCTGTGAGCCCGCACACTTTTGGCATACAGAGTTGTGCCTGTGACCACTAACTACTGCCCCTTTCCGTATCATAGTGCACCCCTGTAATTTTTTTCTAAATCAATCCCTGCATGTGTACAAAAGGAATCCCAAGGCTGGGGTGGCTGAAAGTCTCAGCCAGGGGTACCAATATATCTATGTCAACTGGCTGTGGTATCCCCTCTCCCCCCGCCCCCCATCCTGCTAGGTGTGAAGGACCCCTATGCATTTTTTCTCCTACAGATGTGACTCTTACACTCTTGCTGCAGTCATGCTAAACAGCCCTTTAAGTTGCGCCATGACATGGTGGGACTTGGTAGCGCCAAACTTCTTTTTTGCGATTCTTCCCACAAAAATGCGTCATATGTGTGATGTAATACAATAGGACATACGAGCAGCTACTGGTGATTAAAATGATATGCGGCATGCCTATATTCTGTGTGTAATTTTCATTTTGTATGCAAATACAGTCGCAGTCACACACATAATATAGGCATGCAGCATATCATTGTAATCATCATAAGCTGTTTGTGCATCTTATTGCATTACATCTTGCATTACATTCATCTAAAGATGCATTTTAGCAGAACAAAACATGAAAAAAGATGCTTAACGCTACCGAGTCACATGGCACTCACGCGTTATGTGTAACGTGACTTATAGCACACAGGGCAAAGATGTATGAGGATACATCTGTATATTTCCAGAACTAAGACCTGCTCAAAAACCCAGTGCTGGTTCACTGAAATATGGGGGACCCCCATGCCCCTTTCCCACTATATATCTTGTACCAGGACTGACTCACAGAGCCCAGTGCTGGTTTTGCTTTTGGGAGGACCCAGTGACTTTTTTTTAAAATGAACCTGTTAATTCACTATAAACACAAAAGACTGCGCTGATCCATGAAAACACGCTGCAAACACGCAGCCTTATTGAAGCTAAAATCACACCTCACAGCACCATACAATGCAATACAACAAGATTCCTTTCACTATCGGACCTTTCAACACTATTCTGCAGAACACGCTTCTTACTAAATTTGGGTTTTCCAGCATGGCAATTAGGGATGTTAAATGGCGATTTGCAATCTTGGCCAAACACAATTCTTAGTAAATTCCTCCACGATGTACTTATAGTACATTAATATACATACAGTATATTTATTCCCAACCTGGTCATAAGCGCAATAAAAGTTTCTAAGCATTTGCTTTGATTTGAAACACGTGTTTGCTGTTATATTTGATTTCAATAAAAGATACTGTACAGCAGATATAATATTCCTTCTTGCATATAGCAAGAAGTAGCAAAATGTATTTTAAAATACACCCATAAAATCATATAATATATGCATGATCAATTTCTAAAGCAATGATTACCAAAATGGGTGCCATGGCACCATGGGGTGCTTTGGGACACTTGCAGGGTGCCCTGTGGTGGTAGTCCAGAACCAATTCAAATTATTTATGATCAACGTAATAGGTGAAATCAATGCTTGTGGCTTCCAATTATAAAATATGTGGACAAACAGAAGCGAATCCTGTCCCTCACTACATAACTGAGCTTAATGTTGGCATATAAAATTTACTTCATTTTATATATTTCTGAAATTCTCAATAAGAATCTTTGGCACTAGGATTACCAAGAAAAACAATTATGATATTTTAGGGAAAGTTTGGGAACCCCTGGAATAAAGCCCCTATCAGCTTTAGAGGTGATTTCACAGTCAGCCAATCAGAAGTAACTAGTGCTGTCATCATTATTTCCACCAGCCCTCATATCCACAAGTGAAACAGCTACAAGGCATAGTTGTGTCTATGTGTGGAATGTTAGATTGCTCCTTCAGTCCCTTTTCCCACATCTCCAGCTGTAAGCCAACGCAAGTGTCATATGTCGGTAACTATGTCTGTGGGCACACGCAGTACAAATTTGTTGAATGTTATTCTATGTAAGGGGTTGTACATCTAACTGGGAACAGGCCCAATATGTTATGTTTACCTCGGGAATACAGTAATGTAGGTGGTAATGTTAGTAAGAGTGTACAAGTTGGCAGCTATTCTAACTATTTAATTTTCAAAGCACCAGTAATTTGGGTCTGGCTATCCATTAAAAAGATTACCAACATCTGCAAAATATTTATGATCTCATCCTAACTGGATCTGATTCATTTGCAGGATACATAAACAGCATCCTACCAATGTTCTGGTGTCTGTCACAAATCCTTAAATTTTCTGTTTATCCACACTCTGGTAAATAAAAGTATTATCTAATCAAACTAGTTCTGTCCATGTATATGTCTGATATTTGTTTCTGTATATTACATATATCAAGAGAATGTGGTATAGCTGAGAGGAAATGTTTTGAATAGATGAAACCATTGTTTTAGGCTATTCCTCACTTCCAAAGCATCGTAGAGATGTAAGAAGTTTTTTATTCTAGTGAAGAAATATTAATAAAAAAGTCACACTCATATTGTAAAAAGGACAGTCACCATGAAAGCACTTGCTCTATAAAGAATCTGTTCATAAGTGTGACACATCAGATAATAAACAGTACTTGCTAACTGTTACTATAGCATCCCTAAAGTGATAGAATGCTTGCAGTGTAACTTTTAATAATCATTTGCGTAATGTAAGAAAGCAGGGGGTAATTAGATCTGATCGCTGCTGTGCATTTTCACACAGCAGGCGATCAGATCTGAACTGCACATACACCGCTATGCGCTGGTGCATCGCACAACAGCGACAGGTATTAGTGCCTAGCGATGGGATGGTGCGGAAAACCCGAACGCACGGGCGTTTGCAAGGTGATTAACAGGATGAGGCCATTTGTGGGTGGCAACTGACCATTCTCCTGGAGTGTTCGGAAAAACGCAGGCAGGCTCAGGCATTTTGAGGGAGGGTGACGTCAGCTCTGGCACCGATCAGCAGGACTACATCGCACTGGCTGAGTAAGTCCTGGGCTGTACAAAGACTGCACAAACTGATTTTTGTGCAGCTCTTCAAAAGAAGCAATCGCATACTTGCACAGGCTTTTCCCCTCCCCCTGTAGGAGGCGACTATCTGATCACAGGGCAGCAAAAAATGCAGCCTAGTGATCAGATCTGAATTACCTCCGCAGTGTGCTCCTGCTCTCCCCACTGTGCATACATGCTGAGCAGTAGGACCAGGGAGGTCTGTCCTCCAATCTGTTGTACTGCAGCACCATGTCACTGCATCCATCTTGTAGATCCTTCCTTAGTACAGTAAAACTGGGGTGGGAGAGATGTACTTTCCTAAGCCTTGGAGAGTGATAAAGTGGACAGAAATAAAGTGCCAGTCAGTTAGCTCCTAACTATCATGTTACAGGCTGTGTCTGAAAAATGAGAGGAGCTGATTGGTTTGTAGTTTACCTCTTTCCACTTCATCGCTACAAGGCTTAGTACAGTATATCTGCTCCTGTGTGACATACTGTGTAAGAAATGGCATGGCAGACGACAGTACTCTCCTGCTTAGCACATTAGAGACCCTAGTGATTACCTCTATGAAGCTGTTCCAGCATCCTGCACCACTACCTGTAAGCAATACACACTCATCGGCTGGTGAGCTATAAAGAACCCCACTTCACTCAAAGCTTCAACAGTGAGTACAGCTGTACCTGTTATACTTCAATAAACCAACACTACTGATTAAGTAACTAGTTTGTTCATAGTTTGAGTCAACCACTAGTGTGCCTATATACTGTAAGTCTGCAAATAACAACTTCTGCACACAGATTATTCCCAACATGTTATGTGCCCAGACACACAAGTGTAAAGTACCCAGACACCTAGACTCAGACATACAAGCTACTAGGATGCACAGAGCAGCACCCGGATGCCATATTAAACACATGGTAGTGCAGAAGATCCTCCATAGAATATAGAGTGAAGACATCACAGAGTGTTTCCAGCAGAGTGTGTTAGCACAGAAGCTGTTTAGTACACAACATTTGCATAACACACAGAGTGGGGACAGCACAGAGTGTTTCCAGCACAGTGTGTCAGTACAGAGACTGATTAGTATACAGAAGGTGTATAGTTATATCTATATGAAGCATTAATATAGGTGCTACACTAATAAAGGGGGCTTATCAAGCTAAAAGGTGCAGAGGATTATATAACCTGGAAGTTTGCTATGGAAATGCAGTTGAAAGGTTGTGGAATGTCACTGTAGAAGCAGATGCAGATTCAAACACAAATGATATAGAGAGAGCCATGGGAGCATAGGCTTGAGTGTGGAGCAATATGTGTACTCTATAATACATAGGAAAGAGTCAAATAAAGATATGTGGATAACATTGCAAGCAGCGCATCAGGACGAAGGTCTCATGCAGAGAATACATTTAAGCTGCATATTTTCTCTCAGCAAATAACATATGGTTGACTGCAAATAGATGATGAAGAGATTTCCACAGCAATGCTATCAAACTTGATGCCTGAGTTTGACTTCCTGGTCATAGTGTTGAAAGCAAAAACAGCAAGGTATTCTAATTCTAAACATCTGTATTATGTTCATGATTTCTGTAAAGATCCTTGAGTACTTTTGAAGAAAAGCTCTATATAAAAAAAATTATTATTATTATTAATAATAATAACAATAATAACAACAAAAGTAGCAAACTTTTCCAAATTAAGGACATCTGGATACAGCACTGATAGCTAATAATTATTATTTTTCTTCCCTTTGTTATTCTTTGCCCAAATGCACACCCAATACCACCAATTCAGGATTTTCTGGGAAGTTTTGGTCTGTGTTTTGTTGGACTGAATGCCAGAAAATATCTAGCCTGTTGCAGGAAGAAAGGACCATATGGAAGATAAAGGTAAAAGGGTTAGATATGGAGTTAATGGAACTGTATACTGCATTGATGGGTGGGTAAAGGGTATTTCAGTGGGTAGGTGGCAGGAGCTGGCTGGCAACTTTAAGTCTGCAGACACAAGTAAGTGGCCTGGCTTTTCTACCAGCACATTGCAATGGGGAAACAGGCATAATAACCTATTAGGACTGGTTTTACAGGGAACATTTTACTGACTGATATACACTTTCAGGCAAACATTTGTTTAATAAATATGCCATAAAACATGAGATAAAACAATCTTTTCTAGATCTTGCTGGGGAGCAATAAGAAAGCATCGCAATTAGTATAACTTCCTTAGCCTTATAGGCTATGAATCTAGAGCACAGTGTTTTCATTGATAAGTTTAAAGGCTATGAACTGCAAATATAAATTAAAATGAGAAATGATAGGACACAAACAAGCTAAAGTTCAGCATATCTAACAAAAGCAGCAGCAGCAGCAGCAGCAATGAAAGTGTAAAACATAAATAATGTTTGTACTTATTCCCTGACTTAATAGTTTAACAAAAAACTGTAAATATAAGCAGCCTACCCAAGGTCCTGCAATTGGGTCTGGCTCTTTAACAGGCCTACGTCCTTTGTCTTGTCATAGCATAGTTGAGCTGCCATACAAAGAGACCTAACTACTAGATATTTTTGCATCTTGTCCTAAGAATCTTTTTCCATCAACAGCAGCACAACAAATTGCTCACCCAAGGTTTCCCGGCATATTTTTGTTGCAGCACCATAGGATGTGTGCAAAAATAGGAGATCTAAGGGATATTGTAAATGTAGCATTGCCTGCAATTGAATTGACCCTTATTTTAAAAAGACCTGAAGAATAGTGCAACACACACACATTATATATTATAATTTATAAAAAGTAAACACAGAAAGCCACAGAAAGCACAAAGACAGGACATCGAGAAGGTAATTCACAGCGGGCAGAGCATGCAGACAATACAGAAAATGTGACCACTGAAGTCTGCTATCAGGATCCCTCAGGAAGCCTGTGATGGAAATGAGGTGCAGGTCTTGGCTTGCTCAGTGCCACTCTCAGCACTTCTGATGAAGCTAGGTGACCGTGCCTAGGGAAACGCGTTAAGTCTAAAAGCTGATATCAATACAACTACAAGTGCTCCACACTACAACTGATCCAGATATGGACTAACAATCAGTTTTGGAACACCTGCTTTGGAATTTTCTCTGTGGGACATTCACAACTACAGCACCGACTGGAGAGACCCAGCTTGAATACAAGTGGCACAGCTTGCTTGCTGTTATATAAAGCCTCTGGAAGCCTCCGTCCTCACGGGTAACACCAGCTGTATCCATTTCTTATCCCCAGGGAACTTTGTCCAGTGTTCTAGTCCGGGATCCTTAATGGACACTTATTATCAGCAGATTTAAATGCTTCACAGCTCTTTATATGCCCTTAATTTCATGTGTATATGTGAATTTTAACTCTAGCTTTATTAATTGATGTTTAGCTAATAAATTCAAGTGTGTTTTTACAATCATCCATGGTTTTCTAATTATTTACTATTGGAGAAACAGCCAGCGCCGGCCTCAGTGCTTTTCTTTGTTAAAAATTTGTTTGGGACTGACAATCCCTTGCTGGCAGCTGTGACAGCGCGTCTGGAATCGCTTTCTTCCACTCTCAGCACTTGTTGGTAAAATCTGGATGCACATAGAATCACCTCAGAGGCATAACCAACATGGAGACAGGTGAGGGAATGCACACACAGCAAGCTGTGGAATCAAAGAGGTTTTAGGAACACCCACCAGTCAGGGGAACATTTACATGGCATTGGACATACTGTATTGTGAGGCAAGGCTGTAACTAGGTGTGTGCTGAGGGGGCACCACCCATAGCGCTGCAGGGTAGGGGGCGCTGTTGGCGGCATTTGTCAATTTTCTGTTTTAATTACTCTCACTTGCAGCTTCCCCTCTTTTTGAAGCCCAGCATCTCCTGACCCCTTCTGTCACTAATACCTACACAACATTCATGAACTCAACTTGAAATTTATTTGTTATTCAGTCACACTGTCCTATATTACATTTCATACCCGGGATTCTAACCCATTGCGTGTGGCATTGCAGTCGAACACTCTGTTCATTGAGCTATCTGCCCTTGCATAGAAAGCTAGAGAAGATCAATCTTGTCATGCCCCTTCCCATCAAGCCTACAAGTCAATTGCCTTATGTCCCTATAGAAAAAAAATGGGGGGACGCCAATTCTCTCTCTGGCACAGGGCACCAAAAAGTCTTGTTACGGCTTTGTTGTGAGATCTTTTATAAAAAAAGAAGAAGATTGCTTGCAAAATTAATATGCAGATTTGTACCTTAACAAGAAAAATATTACACACATTGATACATGCATACACATATATACATTCCAACTAACACAGTATAGATATGCATTCTCTGACTTACTTCTTGATTCAGCAGTTACTGCAGATAGCTGATAGCAGCGTGCACCTCACATCAGGCCACACACCCTCATGGCATACTGTAATGCTGGGATTCATGGAGACCTGAAAGAGGTGGAGTTAGAAGTATTGGCTCCACCCCTCCCTGCAGCCAGTGTTAAAATAAAGGGGTAAGGGGGTAAAGTGGTCCGGCCGGGGTAGCAGAGTTTGCAGGGAAAGCAGTTGTCATCATTCACGTGTTGGTAGAGCAAAGTCGCCGGGTATATACATGTATATAACTGCCATGGATTTTAATTACACTGCTTGCAGGCTGCAGGAGTTGGGTAACTGTCACTGATTTGAAGTACTCTTCGGGTTCTACACTAAGGGCCTAATTCAGACTGGATTGCAGCAGCGGCAGTGATCGCAGTCTGAAGCCCTTTGGGGAGTGCATTTGCGCAGCGGGAACACTGCACATGCGCACGCCGGGAGGCCCATGAGATGCTAAAGGCAGAGGCGTCCGTAGGGCAGGAGGGGGCTTGCAAATGGCGATAGAACCCCATTGACGGGGCATGGTCCAGGCAAAGGCAGGCGTGTATGGACCATTGTGGGGGCGGGCCGCGGTGGCTCTGTGGCATCACACGCAGCTGCTGCAACCCAGGACATGTCAGGTAGCCACCTGTCAGAGCAGATAGGCTGCACAGGAGCTGCGCTGGCAGGTAGCTACTTAGTGGGTGCAAAAGCATCTACCTTGCAGGGGAGTAGAGCCTTACATGCGGGGTGGACTATCCCTGTGCTGGGTGTCCCCCCACATGTCTGGAAATCTGATCATAGGTGTGCTAAATTTAGCACATAGGTGTGCTAAATTTAGCACATCTAAATTTAGCACATCTACGATCAGCTCTGAATCACCGCCTATGTACAGACACTTGCTTTCACTCTCATCACAATTTGAAATCACTCAGGCATCTCTTGATATGACTTGCGACTACAATGGGCTGTTCAGTAGAGGAACACATCCACTGCCAATAACAGTGCAGCAGAGCAAAGTGTGGCTCAGCGCATGCTGTGTAATTAATGATGTGACTGATGGGCAGGCAACAGTCAAAGAGTGCAGTTTAACAGCCACTTTGTCTTTAATACAATAATGTATGTGTAGTGCACATCTGCGGCCCTCACTGAAGCAATTTTACTGTACCTGCCCAGGGGGCATATGGCACCCTGCCCCCTGACGCAGTCCACCACTGGTAGGTGGGGTATTTGTTTAGGGATAAGTGGAATGGGTGAGGTAGTATAGTACTGTCAGCGATACTTATGTGAGCCTTGAAAAAGGAGAACCTGCACTGAAAGTTTGTTTTCTGCACTCCTACTGTAGCTGCTTTATTCATACTCCTTTCAACAATGAAGACTTTCAGACTTCCCAGAACTACAGAATAAACATTACTTTTGCTGTCACCATAATGTAACATACCTAAAAGTGTGCTTTGCCCTCACCCTGCAATTTCTTCCTTTATCTGTATTCACACATATTACATTTTATAATAAATCTCAATTGGAGTTGGAAGGTTAAGCAGTACATCAAATGATAAGTAAAACATAATCTATAATGTGTGTCCTCCTGCTATAGTGTAAGAAGCCTGGCTGGTTCAGCCTGCTGCTGGTTACTGGAAAAATGGGGGGACCCCACTATGGATTTCTCCCTTGGTTTCCAGTACCCAGACTGGGGTCAGTGGTCTAGGGCTTGTTATGGATTTAGCGATGTACCCCATGCCATTTATTTAACTTTTTTTTTTTTTTTACTTTTTCAATTACATTTGCCCTTAAGAAGCACTGCACAGATCATAGTGATTTGTGCAGTGCTTCCTTGCGGATGGGTTTACCGTTGTGTTTGCCTTTCTATTTGTCTTCAGTTTTAACTGAAAGATCAAAACCTGAGAGCATTTACATCAGCAAAATCTGACTGACATCAAATTCAAGGTTCTATTGAAGTTGAAACCAAACGGCTGATAAATATGCAGATTTTGCAGTCGGAAATCTGGTTGATGTCGGCTGATTAGATCGATTTTAAAATCTATCTAAAATTTACTGCTTGATCTCTTTGCTTCTCTCAAAATATCTCCCAGCTTCACCTCTTAACTCTGTGCAAGATACTGTATATATCGCTCATCCAAACTCATCACCTGCTCCCATTCATGGTTTCAGGATTTTTTTTCAGGCTGCACACAGTCTATGGAATGCCCTTCCACATACAATGGGCTGATTCTGAGTCTCATGCAAAAGTGCACGCAACAGCATCTACTGGCGGACACCTGTCTGCAGCTTTATGCAAATGGCCAACAAATTCCTTCCCTCATGTAAAGAACTAAGGCGTCCGATTTTAGTGCCCATGCATGCTGTGATACCGATTGGTGCATCCTTATATGCCACCATTGGTCGCGCCGTCAAAAATTGCACCTACGCCAAGGCAGGTGCAGTGTCTCTGTCTGACTATGACCTCCTATTCCTGCGGTTGTGTGTCTGTCAATGTAGCCAATTGCATTGATATGCCTATGACACTCCAATAACACGCCCACTGAATGAAACATATTTGTGCGCTCTTCTAGCCACCTCCTAGTTACCAGCCAGGAATGTCCTTCACTTTACAGCCAGAATTTTGATACCTTCTATGCCAAACGCAAGAGCACCTTCATGTGCACACTCTGGGTAATGCATGCGTCATATGAAATTTCAGAATCTTTCTCAAATGCCCAGTTGCAAATAATTTCTCAATTTTGTCAACATGAGCATGGCTTGCCGATTGCGGGCAGCTCTCAATCAGGCCCAGTAAGACTCTCTTCTATTCTCCAAACCTTCAAGCATTCCCATGAAAACTAACCTCTTTAAGCAAGAAGCAAGCTGAACAAATTCCAGACCCACCACATAACCTCCATAAGCTATCCTATCCAATTACATCCCCTCTATACAGTCTACACATACATTTTCATATGTTCTTTTTCATCACTGTCGCATGCTCCTGAACCCAGTTCAACATTCCTGTGTGACTGGATTATATAGCCACAAAGAGCCATTGCAATCTGGTTGGACCAATATTACACCTCTCTCCTTTGTGGAACTGCAAGTCAGGACCTCCATGCGTGCCATAAAAGGGGTGAAGCCTCATCGAAAATGGGTGGAGTTACTGGGGTACCCCAGGCGCTCCCTGTTCTGTGAACAGATGCCGTACAAATGCATTTGGCACCTGTTTTCCTGCTGAGTGTGTGCTCCCCCAGCTCACCCCCTCACCGCCAGACACTGCGACCCACAGGTGGGAGAGCAGGACAGTACCAGAGAAAAGGGACTAGCAGGACAGTTGGGTTGTATGCAATATGTAGGACTTACCCTTGTGTATCAATGCCTATTTCCCTATAGACTGTGAGCTTGCGAGCAGGGCCCTCTTACGTTTATGTCTGTCTGTTATAACCCAGTCTTGTTTTATTACTGTTTTGCTCCAAATTGTAAAGAGCAATGTAATATGCTGGTGCTATATAAGTAATGTTAATAAATAAATATAAATAAATTATGTCTTGTGAATTGAATGGCTAACCTGTCTCAGTCTCACTATAATATAACACACAGTACACTTTAGAAACAGTGATGAATACATTTTATGCCAATTGTCATTGAACAAGCATATTGATTTAATACAGTTTGCCGCCATGAATAATTCATAAGCTGTTAAATTCCTTCATAAATGCATTGAAATGACTAAATTAGTCATACGTTGACCTTAGACATATTAACAAAAAGATATATGGCCATATGAAGTTCTGGCGATATTAACTGGAAGTTCATCTTAAGGAGAAATTTTCTTGAAAACTCACAAAAAATCTTCAATATGATTTCTGTGAAAATACACATGTATTTCTCAGCTCAGCACTAGTCCTAGTTACTATGGTCCTGATTCAGAGACAGATGCAGTGTTGATCTTCCGCAGTTGAGTGATTATTTTGCTACTGCATAAGTGTGAAAAATCCTGAAAATGCTTACTGTCCACATTGGTAGCCAGGTACACCAGGTCAGGAAGAGAAACTGAACCTATTGCAGGATACAGGGACAGATCAGCCCACTAGGACATCGGATCAGATCCTGCTAGGCCGACCTCAGTCCACCCTATGTCTGGATGACTTATCCTGCCTTCCGGCCGGCCGGGGCACACTCATTCACCAGTCCGGCTACCTGCGGTGCTTCTGATAATTGCATTCCACTGGACTGCAACCCGGAAGCTGTCATCTGCCTGGCAAGTAGACACTTTTGGGTGCCAAGAGTCAGGAGATGCAGCACCTGTCCTGTACTCTGATTCTCCCGGGCTGTCACAGTGCTACTTGTCAAAGCTGAGAGGAGAGGGAGGACGGCAGTTTGTCCCCACATGATGGGTATCCTTCCCAGCCACAGTATGTAATAGTGCACGCAGAGGAGTCCTGGAAACCCACCCTGCTCACACACAAGCAATCCAAAAGTCCCTGCCTCCACATGGCTTCTGCTATCAGGGATAGCAGAAACCAAAAGTAAGTCTGTCTCTGCACAGGGTTTTTAAGCCCTCCCACCTCTAAAGGATGCTGCAGGTTAGATCTCCTGTGTTCAGGGCAGCCCAACAATCTCTGTGGTGACTTAACTCTTTCAAACCCATGTTGTTTTCTATAGCAATTGTTATGTATACCTTCCAATGTGTGCTATCAATGTATATTTTCAGTGTGGCAGCATCTGTCTGTGTGTCAATATGTCAGCATTCATCTGCCAATGTATCTCTGTCTTTGTGTCAGCATCAGTTTGCCAGCATCTGTCAGTGTGCCAGCATCTGTGTGTGTCAGCATCTGTGTGTGCCAGCATCTGTCTGTGTCTGTGTTTGAGTGTGTCAGCATCTGTCTGTGTGTTAACATCTCTGGGCCAGCATCTGTCTGTGTGTCAGCATCAGTGTCAGTGTGTCAGCATGAGTATGTGTGTTAGCATCAGTGTTTGTCTGTGTGTCAGCATCTGTGTGTCAGCATCTGTGTCAGTGTGTCAGTTTCTGTGTGTCAGCATCTGTCTGTGTGTCAATGTCTGCAGCAAAAAGGTGCAAGGAAGGCCACGACTGTGTCTAATTCAAAATCAGGCTCTTTGCAGAGGTTTCATTCCACAAATCCACCCCATCAACAGACCCCACTCCTGTTAGGGCTGTTTCCTGAAATTTCCCATTCTGGTTTTCCATCCCAATCTACCCCTGGCAGGACATCACTAGAATGCCATTAAAAGGAGAGGTAATAATCAAGGGAGATTTTATTCTACCTGATGTAAACTGGGAGGTGTCTGTTGCATGATCCACTAGAAGTAAGGACAGTCTGAATTCCTTGCATCCCTCCAGCAGTTGGTGAGGGAGCCTACTCAGAAAGATGCAATATTAGACTTAATACTTACAAATAGAGATAGAATATCTGCCATAAAAGTTGGTAAAAACCTGGGATCCAGTGATCAAACAAGCAGTATGGTTCAGAAAAAGACAGAGACTGACTCATTCCATACAAAAACAAAGACGTTAGATTTTAGGAAGGCTGATTTTGTAGGGATAGGAAAATGTGTAATTGATGCTTTGATAGAGTGGAGGAACTTGGAAGGACTGCAGGAGAGGTGAGAAAAATTAAAAAGTGCAATTCTACCAAACCTTTGTGTCAAAAGGGTTAGGAAAAACACAAGGAAAAGGAAGCCAGTGTGGTTTGCGAAAGAAACCCCCAACAGTTCATGTTTACCAGGTCTCCTCACAGGATTGCAAGTGAAATAATTTGCATGACTCTGAATCGCTCATACTTGCTTAAGCTTGGTTCTGGAGCATGTGCGATACAAGATACACTCCATTAAAATATACAATACCTACATTTATCTCTGAAACCTGCCCAAAGTGAGATCAGTCTTCAACATAAGTAGAATATAGTCGCATTGCAAGACTCCCAAAAAGTTGAATATCTATGAATATTGGTATACCAGTAAGAAACAACACACAGAATGTACTTGGAAACTCCCCAAAAACCACAATCAAATGTTGGAACCCCAAAGAATTCCAAACCACTGCAACTAAAAACTTCAACACATCAGGATATAAGGACTCTTCCCACTTACATGCACAGTAAAGGCCTGTTTATTTTGGCCACCTTAAACTAAAAGCCTTAATGGGGCTTCACAGTGCATGATGCAGCATCACCTGCTTATGCTTAGGAGACTGAGCAATGCTGCCATAGTGCCCAATTTATATTTCCATGGGGGATGGTGATTCAGTGGTGAAAATAACATAGTAATGACAATGTGCACAATTGAATATATATATAAAAAAAACTCACAGTTTCAAATTCAAGTGAAATTTAGCTAGAAACAAGAAGGATGTCTTGTTAAGCAAGGAAGAGTATTCTCCAGAGTGGGTGCATCCCACAAAAATTTAGGTACCCTGTAATGGGAGACAGTCATGAGTGTATAAGGGGTTTATTTTCCAAAGTGTGGGATTTAGAAGTGGAGATAGCAACATAGCAACCAATCAGATTCTAGTTATTATCTTCTAGAAGATGCTAGGAACATCATATCCACTTCTAAAAACCAGCAATTTAAATATAACCCCTTGTGTACGATATATGCAAGACGCAGATCTTGTTGAGAACTGAGGGCTCGAATTGGGAGATATTTTGAAAGTGACGTGAATTGATGTTGGTGCAGTTTTATTTAAGTCTTTTGATATTAATACAAACATTTTATATTGAATTTGGTTAAATACAACAAAACTAGGATTTTTTTCACATTTCTGAAAAAAGTAATAAATGTATATCTATGAGATTTATTACAGACATATTCTACTTGGATTTTTTTAAAACATATTTTTATTTTTTTGTTTTCACTAATTATAAATAGCGTGCAGAATTTTACGTGTGATGCATTTGCATAAAGTCTCATTTGATTGATTATGACTTCTTTTGAGCAAATATTACTATGAATCATTTTTATTTTTAGTAAACATCCCTTGACCCCATTTATCTGAATTTCACAGAGCATTTTGACTTTTAGTGCTCATTCATTTATGTCCTAAAGCAGCATTTATAGTTAGCAATTGTTGGTGGCTAGCAACAGCATACACTAGTAAATCCTTTCATTGAAAAACAAAACGATAAATGTTTATGAGATGTTTAGAAATCCTGTTTATCAACGCCAGGCTTCTGGTCGCTTCATAATGCTGCTCACTGCTGACTGGAGCTGTCTTTGTCCATCTTTAATTATGCATGAAACTACAACATGCAAACAATAATTGATAGTGATTATTTCATTGTTTTACACCGAGCTTTATCATCTTACAATAAACCTGGGTGGGATAGAAATCCTCTTTATTGTCATGTTTAAGATATTATAGAATTTGAAATTTTTAGTCTGCAAAGATCTTCCCTTACTCAGAAGAATAAGGATAAGTCTCCTGCTGAGGAAGATAAGCAGCTAGTTCTTTTGAGTTTGTTATTAAATCAGCTATAGTGTTTTATAAGGGCTATTGTTCTCTGGTGATATACATTTCAGATCAGTTCCCAAATAAAAGTAATGGTTGCCACAGTCGTTCCTCTATAAATATCATAAAAGTCACCAGTGTTTATAATGAGAGCAAGTGAAGTCATTTGCTCATAAATTGCATTCGCATTTAAAAACCCAAAGTATAAACATAGTGTTTTTATATAAAGACATACAAAAATATGGGCTTTTCTTTAACCATTTTAACTATTTTGTCCCCGCAAAACCACTAAGAATTGCCATTTTTTTTAATTACTTATAAAAGTTTAAAAAGTATTTTTAAAAATATATTAAAATATTTTAATGAAAAAAATATATAGCTAGAGGATGTTTTGCATCCGCCACCCACCCCACATCCATAGGTCTCCATTATAAAATACCCCCACTTGGCAATAGACCCCCCCATTGGTCTCAAAATGTAATTATATCAGCACCCACAGCCCCTTTGTAGCAAGAAAACCCCACATATTTATTAAAACCCCCCATGTTAAATGCCCCCCCCCCCCCCCCCCCATACCTGTGACCAGGGTATTTTTCATTATTATTTTAACCCCCCCCAACCCCCCTGTAGTATAAATACATTCATTTTTTTATATCCTCCCTCCCCGACCCCTGCTGGTTATATTTGCACCCCCTGGGGGTTGCCCCTCACATACCTGATGCAGACAGTGAAGGGTGGTCTAATGTTAGGATACACAGCTGCAAAGGATAGGACATGGGAAAAGCACCACTGTGAGCCACAGAGGGTGAGGCTTAATGGCAGTACATAGCATGGCCAAGCTGCAGGCAGGGAAGTTTACTTGCTGATCTGATCTTATTTGCTGTGTAATGTAGGCAGCCATTTGAGGCTTCTTTCTTGTGAAGGGCTGAGCTGGCTCTTTGACTAACAGTAACTCTAAGAGTCCATTAGTACAGTATGCACATAGGCACTTTCTAAGCACATCAACACTTTGAGTGTCATTTGGACACCTTATTACCTTTTCATAAAAAAACTATCATACAATATCACATTTCTGTACTGTTGGTTTTAGTTGTTTATTAGATATTCATCCCCTTGGGTCCAGATAAGATTGCATTCACCAGGTGCTAAATGCACTGTATGTCTTCACTTTTGAGTGAGCCCTGTAAAGAAAATGATCCCATCTTATGCAGATATGCTTATTTAAAAGTATTTATGGTACGCCCATATAAGTTGAAGAATGCATTTTAATTTTGTACTAGAGATACTATACCATCTTCACTCTTTTCAGTTCATTTTAACTGACCCTTCTATCTGTAAAGTACACTGAGGAACAAGCTATTGTAAACCATATTTAGGGATTACCATATTTATTAGTTTTCAATTTTGCTTCTATGCAGTATTAGTTTACTGTATGTCAACTTATGTTTATATGATTATACAATATATGGTGGATCCTGGAATGATAGGCTGAGTGCCTAAAATTCCTTTAATGTTGTAGATTACAGCCATTCATTCCAAGACAGGCTATACCTTTCTTGGGGGTACAGAGCTGTGCAGGGTTTCTTCTGAGACAAGCAGTACCTATGAGGGGGTGTGCAATAAGTTTCCAGATGTACAGCGCATAAGATAGGTAGAGTAGATACAATCTGACTGTCTGGTTGTGAACTGTAATCTCTAAATACAGTTCTTGTGACATGTCAAGGCACCAAACCATATATACTGTAAGCAGCACTGCACACCGAAGAAGAGACTAAAAGATCTTAACATATCTAGCTTGGAGCCGTGGAGGTAAAGGGAGGACATGATAGAAACTTTCAAATATACAAGGGTTTTAACAAGGCCCAGGAGGGAAATATTCTTCAAACGAAGAGAAGTATTAGAACACGAAAACATGCACTGAAACTGGAGGAAGGTAGGTTCAGGGGTAATGTAAGGAAAAAACTACTTCACAGAAAGGATAATTGATGAGTGGAATATCCTCCCACTAGAGGTGGTTAAAGCTACGTCAGTGGAGCAATTTAAACATGCTTGGTATAGGCAAATAAATATCCTTCCAAAGAACTAATGGTTAAAATAGAGTTGAGGCTACCTAAAGGTTAAAAAAGGGGCAGACGATGGGCCAAGTGGTTCTTATCTACCATCAATGTTTCTATGCTTTTAATTTTTAAGTTAGCATGTTCACTTTCTTCACAAAGCTGTTATAGAGCTCAACAGAGACCACTGGAGAGTCATGATCTTTTATGACTACAAGGGTGGGATGTAATGAAGTCTGAGTTCAGCGGCCATGCGGGATGCCAGCCAGACTTAGACTTTATTTTAAAGGGCAATCATTTATCAAGCATGGTTTAGCCTTGTTCCCACATGGCAGCTGAACTCAGACTTCAATACATCCTGCCCCAAGAGTGGTCTGCAACAGCAGGAGAGTTTTGACCGACTGCAAGCTGCTTTTGGGGAAGAAGCGCCATCCTGAACCACTGTATTTGAGTGGTTTGCAGAATTTTGGAATAGGAGACAGTCCCTGGAAGAAAAGGAGTGCTGCGGCCAACCTGTGTCCACCTTCACCAAGGACAACGTTGCTGCAGTGCAGGCCAAATTTGAGGTGGACACCAGGGTGAGCAAGGCCCAGTTAGAGAATGATATAAGCATCTCATTGGGAACTCTCTGCTTGATAATTCATGAAAAGCTTGGCCTGAATAAGTTTTCTGCATGATGGGTGGGGCACGCTGACATGCTAGCCAGGATTGATAGCAGACACTCAAACTCTGTGTGGGAGATCATCAGTAGTGATGAATCCTGGTTCTATAGAATTTTGCCCCGAGACCAAACAACAGTTTGCCCAGTTGACTACAGTTGAAAGGTGCGCTCGATGTGAACCCAGCATTCCCAAGCAGATGATGGCTGTTGCTGTGGCCAAGACTGGTCATGTAGCTACTGTACTACTTGTGCAGCAGCAAACTGTCATTAGGGACTGGTACGCAACCAATGCCTGCTGCAAGTGCCTGAATCAATTTCCATGCACCATCCAAGTACTCACACTCATGGTGCCCTCCATCATGACAATACATCTGCCCACAAGGTTGATTGTACATGGTTTGGAAAGGCATACACCTGTCAATATAAGGTCCCACACTTGACAGTGCATGTCTGAGCACAAACCAAGTATAAAGTCAATGGAATTGTCTGTAGACCTCCGAGACAGGATTGTCTCGAGGCACAAATCTGGGGAAGGGTATGAAAAAATATCTGCTGCTTTAAAGGTCCCAATGAGCACAGTGGCCTCCATCATCCATAAATGGAAGAAATTAAGAACCACCAGGACTCTTCCTAGAGCTGGCCGGCCGCCTAAACTTAACGATAGGGGGAGAAGGGCCCTAGTCAGGGAGGTGACCAAGAACTTGATGGTCACTCTGTCAGAGCTACAGCATTCCTCTGTGGAAAGAGGAAAACCTTCCAGAAGGACAACCATCTCTGCAGCAATCCACCAATCAGGCCTGTATGGTGGAGTGGCCAGACGGAAGCCACTCCTTAGTAAAAAGCACATGGGGGCCCACCTGGAATTTTCCAAAATGCACCTGAGGGACTTTCAGACCATGAGAAACAAAATTTTATGGTCTGATGAGACAAAGATATGATAAGACAAAGATTGAACTCTTTGGCATGAATGTTTGGAGGGAACCAGGAATCGCTCATCACCAGGCCAATACCATCCTTACAGTGAAGCATGGTGGTGGGAGCATCATGCTGTGGGGATGTTTTTCAGTGGCAGGAACTGGGAGACTAGTCAGGATAGAGGTAAAGATGAATGCAGCAATGTACGGAGACATCCTGGATGAAAACCTGCTCCAGAGCACTCTTGACCTCATACTGGGGTGACGGTTCATCTTTCAGCAGGACAACGACCCTAAATACCAAGATATCAAAAGAGTGGCTTCAGGATAACTCTGTGAATGTACTTGAGTGGCCTAGCCAGAGCTCAGACTTGAATCCGATTAAACATCTCTGGAGAGATCTGAAAATTGCTGTGCACCGACGCTTCCTATCCAACCTGATGGAGCTTGAGAGGTGCTGCTAAGAGGAGTGGGTGAACCTGCCCCAAAAGATAGGTGTGCCAAGCTTGTGGCATCATATTCAAAAAGACTTGAGGCTGTAAATGCTGCCAAAGGTGCATCAACAAAGTATTGAGCAAAGGCTGTGAATACTTATGTACATGTGATTTCTTAGTTTTTAAGTTTTAATAAATTTGCAAAAATATAAAAAAAACTTTTTCACGTTGTCATTATGGAGTATTGTGTGTAGAATTTTGAGGGGAAAAATAATTTTTTCCATTTTGGAATAAGGCTGTAACATAACAAAATGTGGAAAAAGTGAAGCACTGTGAATACTTTCCAGATGCACTGCATATAAGATCATTTACATTGTATTTTTTACATTGCTTCATATTCAAGAACCTGTCAAATAGACACCAACATCACACCTCCCTTTAATACCAAATTCACTTTTTACCTATGGCTCCAATAGAGTTATTTCTACATAATAGCTACATGAAAAAAAACTTTCTTTCTAAGCAAAGGAGAAAAAGAGAAGAACACTTTGTGAGGGAAATAAAATGACAGAGAATATTATTATTATTATTATTATTACATTTTATTTATAAGGCGCTACATGTGTTTCGCAGCGCCGTACAAAGGACAGTACAGGGGACAAAACATTGCATTACAGTAAATAAATAACAGATATAAAAATGAAACAAAAAAAAAGTGAAATCCATTTACTAGAAGTCCAAATAATTTATACTAATAAAGTGTCCCTTTAATAATTATAAGTTTATTTTCATTAGATTTTTTTCCTGATTTTATAATTTAAGAACACAAATGAAATCTAATTTAAGAAATATTAACATCATCAATTATGATGTCATATAATCTGTTGAAATTAACTGCGTAATAATGTTTACATATAAAACAAACTAAGCAAATATCAAGTATTTGTCCTATTTGTGATAAAGTATTAGGTATACAATAGGTACAGATGTACACAACTATAACGTATGGATTAAGATATTAATTTAAAATCAAAATGCCTATTAGAAAAGCTTTAATATATCATGTCTACATTTTGATAGTATTTGTCAAATATCCTAATTTTATATTATGGTAAAACTGAAATGAAATAACCTTCAGATATAGTCTAGATTTTTCCTCTAGACACGTCTCTTTAATTATGCAATACATATCCATGAACATTTAAGCAATACATCCATTCTTAATGAACATTCTCAAGCCTAGATTGTTATTTACAAATTAGCAGTACTCAGTTTTATTATGTGCAGATTCAGCACTTTTAAAAAAAATGTACCACTCATTCTCTCTGAACGCTAATGTATTCTGCTTACCATTACGATAAAAATAATCTTCTTAGGCTCATTGAACAGACTATATCTTCCACAAGATGCCTGCATTTAAGAAGCTCTCTAGATTTGTAAAGTGAAATAAAATGTCTACTTACACAGATTAATTTAGCAAAATGTATCCATATACTGTATAGTTTAAATGTATTTCTACGGCATTATAAACTATACACATTGCCTTGTTTTACAGTACTTTATCTCAATATTGGATATAATACACTGTTCAAAAATAAAAGTATTGATACAAATCCTGCTTTTATCCTTTATCACTCTTGTTAATTTGTTTATGAGTACATATATATGTTGCTCTGGCTGGTGATCCTAAAAACAAAAATAGAACTAGAAAAAAAAATTATAATAAAAAAACACATTAGTTTGTTTCATGGAGCAGATGGCAGTACAAGACACCAGTTGGCTGCAGTTCAGTGTGTACAATTAGGTTAGGGTATTAATGTGAACATATGAAGTTGTAAGGAACTGCTTTGGAATAAATCATCAGTTTCATACAGTATTAACAGGACATGCACTTTTACAAAACAGTTTGGTAAAGTTTCGTAAGGGTGAATTCAATTAGCTTCAATAATTTTTCGGCGTTTTTTGTGATTTTTTTGCATGATTTTTTTTCAGGCTATTCAATTAGTCTCCATTTTTTGCACTTGAAAAATATATTTTTTTGGGGCAAAAACACATTTAAGTTCACAGACCTATGTATTTTCATGGCCATGATTGCAGAAACAGGGTCATTATAAGTGATTTTTTTCTGATCCTGCAAAGAATCAAAACAATAGATCCCCAATAAGTGCAGGGAGCTGTATTTCAGGGGCTAATTCAATAGCCCCTAGGGGTCCATTAGCCAATGGTAAATTGCCATGGCCAATTGATTTCTCCCCATTTTCTGTATAAATTAAGGTAATGTTTGTAAATAAAATGCCATACCATTACCAAAGGGGAATCCTGAATGAAAGAGTACTGGCTTCCCTTGAGAATCAGGATTGCCCAAAAGACTGTAAAATTTAACAAATGTACAAATATCCCATGGCACTGTAATGTTTAATTTGTAAACAGCAAATGGTGTGTTGATATTAACCCATTAACACATACAGTCAACCAACATAGAATATACATCTCACACAATAAAGTACCAGCTTGCGGGGGAGGCTTGCTGGGCCTTGTAGTACTGCTACTAAAAACAATATCAAACACTTATCACAAAGGCTATCAGCCCCCCATCCGCAGCCCATTGGATGGGGGGGACAGCCTCGGGCTTCACCCCTGGCCCTTGGGTGGCTGGGGGGGGACCCCTTGATTGAAGGGGTCCCCACTCCCCCAGGGTACCCCGGCCAGGGGTGACTAGTTGGATATTTGATGCCACGGCCGCAAGGCACTGTATAAAAGTGACCCCCGGCTGTGGCATTATCTGTCCAGCTAGTGGAGCCCGGTGCTGGTTTCAAAAATACGGGGGCCCCCTACTCTTTTTGTCCCCCGTATTTTTGGAACCAGGACCAGGCGCAGAGCCCGATGCTGGTTGCTTAAATATGGGGGAACCCCTGTCATTTTTTTCCCCATATTTCTGCAACCAGGATCGGCTCAAAGAGCAAGAGGCTGGTTTGCCTTAGGAGGGGGGACCCCACGCAATTTTTTTTCTGAAAATTTAGAACATTTCCCCCCCCTTCCCACTGAAAAACATGAACGGATCTCATGGATCCGTGCATGCCTATACAAACACTGGATAAAAAAGCAGGTCTGTTTTTTTTTAGCAATTTTTCACGATTTGTATTTTATCACGGCAGTGTTTGGCTATTGTCGGCAGTGTTTGTGTTATGCACTTTTTTAGTAAATTCCCGATTTCTAGCAAATTGCAGGCGTATTTGACCGATGGTGTATTGATTCGTGATTTTTTCCTAGGACTTCCAAAATATTACGAATGCCCTCATCACTGCCGTGATTTTTGCTTAGTAAATTACCGAGATGACACTTTGATGAAAAAACGGCATCTCGGTCAAAATCGGGACCTTAGTAAATATACCCCATAGTCTCTGTTTGTAATTGGCAGGATAGGTCTTCCTCACAGAATTTGTAGTTCATTTTTATGAACATCAGTTTTTCCACATTTTGAGGAAGTAACCTACTATACTCATTGCTCACAAGGTTCCCAGCTGTGCTGAAAACTGATTCTGAGTACACACTGGAGGGTGGGCAGCTTAAATAAAGTATATCTGGTTTGTACAAAAGGCTCCAAATTGCCTTTTTTTCCTCCCAGTATTCAAAGTGACTGTGTGAGATGCTAATCTGTACATTATTAAAGTAATTATCCACTATTCTTTTGATGTTTACTGTATCAGACTGAATTACAGTAGAGATCTCAAAAATGTGGGAATTTCTTATAAGCCTGACAAGATGTTATAATGTTTCTCTCTGGTATATTGAGATTACTCATTATCACCAGTGGTTCTCTTGGAAAATATCAGATTTTTCCTGGCAGTAGCATTTGCAGGAGAAACTGAAGTAAGAATGCTGTGTCATGTGCCACTTGTGCTGACAACTTGCTTGCAGTAAGCTCTTTGCATCTCATAAGATCTGTGTCTGTTGGAAAAACAGACATCACATGAAACTTAAATCTAGGATCAAGAATGGTTTCTAAAATGTACTTATCAACTGAAAGATACTGCAAACCCTTGGGTCCTGGTGAAGCGTACAAAAAGAACTTGATCTACAAGTCCAACATACTTAGCAAAATTGCTTTGTTTCATCTTCTCCTTCAGTTTCCCTAGCTGCTTTTCCAATAGCTTAATTAAGGATATGACCTGACTCAGGCTGGTAGTGTCTGAACTTACTTCATGGGTTACAATTTCAAATGGATTCAGTAGCTTGCATAAAACCAAGGGTATTCTCCAGTGTGCTGCAGTAAGGTAACATGTCCCCCTCTCTTATGGCTTGATGTGTACATTACGTCTTGCTGGCTTGTTTCTGTTGTTTAAGCATATACTGTAAATGTTGGATTACACCTGGCTACTAGCTCTTGCTTTAGTTGGTGGCATGGCATATTCAACTTTATTTCCAGCTGCTGCAATGTTGTTCATGTGGTTTTTGAATGCTGAAAATGCACAGAAACTTTACAGGTCGCAGCCAGTATCTCCTGTACATGCCTATACTTTTTATGGAATTCTGAACCACAAAGTTTATTGTGTGCGCAAAACATGGTACACATTAAAAATCACCTAGTTGTAATGTGCATAAAGTGTAACTTGCATTGTCAGAAATGACAAATGTTAAGGAAAGTCTTAGTGGTGTAAGCCATTTTGTTATCACATCAGGGCTAGCCCTATAATTACGTGAGGTATGCAGCTGAGTAGGGCACCACACATAGAGGACGCTCTGGCCACAAAAGTGATTGTCTGTGTACTACATAACACTGCATCTACCAGCCTGTTAAAGGCTGGTACTGCTGTTCTCCTGCTTGGCGTATGCGGCTCCTTTTGATGTAAATGAGCAGCATGATGTCATGTCATCATTTTGCTCACTTAAAGAAGCAGAAACTGTTCTGTTTGAGCATGCAGGGGGCACCTTTCCACCTACCAGCCTTCCCACCATCTAGTGGGCTTTTAGAACATGGTGTACCAAAGAGGGTATCACAGTGCCAGAGAGTACCCCCTTCCTGTCTGATCTCATTCAATTCCATCTATCAGGTATTTTTGTGCAGCTCTCACCCACTGTCTCCCTAGTCACCCACTATCTCCCTGTCAGTTACTATCTTCCTGTCTCCCTTTCCTTGTCAACCACTATCTACATGTCAGTCCTGCCTCTCCCTCTTGTCCACTATCTCCCTGTACACTTGGGAGTACTCTTGTGTGGGCATGCCCCTTTCTTGGGAGACCACATCCTTTTTGCAACTGGCACACACTGTCCCTTTATAAAGTTTATCCCATCACGGAGTGCCAAAATCTATATTCGCTTACCAAAAAAATGTAACTTGAGCCAGCCCTGTATCACATCCCTGAGTTTTTTTTAAACTGATTGGCACTAGAATGAAGGGCCAGATTATAGGCGGGGCACATGGTTGGGCATCCAGGGCCCCCCACACATTGTCCATCCCCCCACGGCAAATATTTCCTGGTTCACTGTACTTCTACCTTGCAGCAGGGTTCTGCATGGCTACAATTTGCGAGTGGTAAGGGGCTGGGGCCTAAAGCAATGAAGTGCTCATTCATATCAGAGACTTGCTGATGCCTAGTCAGGCTGTACCAGGTAATGTCTCTCCCACTTGCTCTTCCTCCCACCCTCCCTCCCTATCTCTTTATCTATCTTCTGTCTCGCTCTCTCTTTAAGTATCTCTTCCTCTCTTTGTCTCACCGTCTTTCTCTCCCTGAAGCACTCTCTCTCTCACTCTCTCCATGACACTCTCCCTCTTCCACTCACTCCTCCTCCCTCTCTGTCTCTCCCCTCTTTCTATTTCTTGCTTCCCTCTATCCCTCCCTCTTTCTTTCCCTGACACTCTCTTTCCCTCTCTCTTGCTCCCCTCTCTCTGTCTCTCTCCCTCCATCCCTGCCACTCTCTCTTTCTCTTTTGCTCACTACCACTCCCACTCTCTCTCCCTTATTTCTTGCTCCCCTCTCTCCCTCTTGGTTTCTCCCTCTTTCTCTCCCTGACATGCTTTCTCTCTCTCTGACACACACTCTCTCTCCCACTCACTCACGCTCCCTCTCACTGTCCCTCCACTCTTACTCTCTCGCTCTCTGACACACTCTCTCTCTTGCTCCCCTCTCTTTTCCTCTGACACCTCTGTCTCTGTCCTGCTCATCCTCCCTCTCCCTGACACTCTCTCTCACTTTCTTTCTCCCCACTCTCTCTCCCTCACTCTCTCTTTCTCCCTTCTCTTATCCCTCTCTCTCTTGGTCCTCTCTCTCCATGGCACCCTCTCTTTTTCTCACTCTCCCTTCTCTTTTTCTCATTCCTACTCTTCCCTTAAACTCTATCTCTCCCTCTGACACTGCCTCTTTCTCTCTTTCCCTAACCCCCTCTCTGTCTCCTTGACACCCTTTCTCTTTCTCTTTCACCCTCTTACTCTATCTTGCTCTTCTCTCTTTGTACCTGATATGATCTCTGTCTCATTTTTCCCTCTCTCCCTCTCTATCTCTCTCTCGCTCTCTGACACTCTCTTTGTCTCTCACTCCCCTAATACCACTTTCAGACTGACAAAAATTTCCTGGGTTATTGCACATGAACGTGCATCAACCCGGGAATTTTCTCAGTGTGAAAGGGTACTGAAACAATATCCCGGGGTTGAATCCGGGATGCAGTGTAGTGTGAATGGGCCCTACCCGGTATTCAGTACACGGGACTGTTAAAAGGCCTCTCATTGGAGCTTTCATGGGCTCAGAAAAGATGATGCCATCATCCAGATCCCAGGGAAGCATCCTGGAAGCAGAGGAGACAGGCAGTATGGCGACCTGGACAGATCAGAAGGTCAGAGAGCTGCTCAGCATAAGGGGGGAGAAGGGAATAAAGAGAAAGATCACAGGCACAGTGAAGGATGCTATTATTTATAAAAACATTGCAAAGCTGCTTGAAGCCAGAGGAATTATCCGTACACAACAGCAAGTTGTTATTAAAATGAAGACTCTGAAAAAGCAGGCCCCACCCCTCCCTTTGCACATGCGTACACATTCATACTAGTGTTAATTTTTGTTGGGATCCAATTAACCTACCAGTATATTTTTGGATTGTGAGAGGAAACCGGAGTACCTGGAGGAAACCCACGCAAGTACGGGGAGAATATACAAACTCTGCGCAGATAAAGCCATGGTGGGAATCAAACCCATGACCTCAGTGCTGTGAGGCAGTACTGCTAACCATTAAACCATCCGTTCTGCCCTAAAGATGAAGCCAGTCACCAGTAGGGATAGTCTCAAAAAGAGATGTCTAGCATACCTAACACAGGGGGTAATTCTGAGTTGATTGCAGCAGCAAATTTTTTAGCAATTGGGCAAAACCATGTGCAATGCAGGGGGGACAGATATAACATTTGCACATTTGCAGAGAGAGTTAGATTTGGGCAGGGTTATTTTGTTTCTGTGCAGGGTAAATACTGGCTGCTTTATTTTTACACTGCAATTTAGATTTCAGTTTGAATACATCCCACCCAAATCTAACTCTCTCTGCACATGTTATATCTGCCCCTCCTGCAGTGCACATGGTTTTGCCCAACTGCTAACAAAATTGCTGCTGCGATCAACTCAGAATTAGGCCCACAGTTAATGGCATAAAGATATTTTCATAAAGGTATCTTTAGATATATCTGGAATCCTCCTTTGTCTCCTGTTCACATTCCTTTCCTCATGTCAAAGGCAGGCCATGAGGAACATATATATGAGTAGAATAAGGAATTGTGTCAGGGATGGAGCTATAGGCTCCCATTGCAGAAATTAAAAAATATTCTGTCCTATGAGTTTAAAACCAGTTATGGTCTCTCTCTCTCTCTCTCTCTCTCTCTCTTTCTCCCTTTCTGTGTGTGTGTGTCTCTTTCTCTTTCTGCCACCAGCTTGCTCCCCAGGCCATAAGAAACTTCCTGTCCAGGCTGACAGGCTTTTAAAAAATCCATGAAAATCCATGCAGGTGTTAGTACTAAATAGCCTTCTCTGAGGCTAAGGCCTTAAAGACTGGACTGGGTCTAATGGATTTAGCCCTCCCTTCCTCTCCATCCATAACCCCAGATACATTTATCTGGCTTTAAAGGAGCTGAAACAGCTCTTACCAAGCCATTTACCAACACATATTCAGGCATTATGTACATGTCTTTATTCTACACAAGTCCCGGACTATACCTACACCTACATAGTGTAACGATACCCATGGAAGTGTGCTTGGATATGTTTTATTGTATGTTGTTTATCACTACGTGTAATGTTTTTAATGGATGTCTCATATGCCAATGTCTTGCAAATTTGGCTATGTTGTTTTTGCTTCAATAGAACGTTAAAAAAAATATCTGAGGCTTTTTGTACCTAATACCCTGGACTTCCGTATTCCTATTTGGGCTGCTGTAAGTGCCCCAGGAGACGGCATGGTTTTATGGATTTATTATACAAGTGAACATTGCATTTATGAATTATTGTACAACATTTTAAACATTATTGTTTTATTAAATTAATTGTTTTCCGGGTCATGCTGGTATAGAATTTTAATCGAATAATGGTATTGCTGTGCGCCCTCTGAATATTGTACCTTTAATATATATATATATATATATATATATACTAGCTGAATACCTTTTCTTCGTTGTGAAATTTCAAGTATAATCCCATAGAGATTAAAAGCGATGGTATTTAAGCAAATTTAATACTGTTTTTAAAATAGGCTCATTTGTGGTAGGATTTTGTTAAAAACTGGTAGCATCAAAGTGCCCCTCCATAAATCCGCCCGAGAACACACCAAAACAATAAATGGCTTTTATTGTACGGAAATCTGTGGTCTCTGTGTTTTATTTTCCGGACAATGGGATATGCCTAAAGTTAACTGGTTAGTTTATCACAGAAGATCAACAATTAGATTTACAACTGGACATGCTCCGCCTGCCACTGCCAATCTTTGTCAGGCCCCACCTCTGGGTGGGCCTTCCCCGGATTGATGCTTTCAAAAGGCTGGTGCTGAGGAGAATAATCTGCCTCCTTCTCTGCCCCATCCCACCTCTGATGCTGCACTGCTCAGTGCTGTAAATGCTGTACGACAGTCCAAGCTCCGCCCACTGTATGTTAAACATGTAAGGTTTGCAAGGATAGGCTGACTCTATCCCAAAGGGCCCTAGGTCTCCTTGCTTAGCTTCTCACTCTCCCTAGGGCTCCTCTTTAGAGATGAAAAGTTAAATATTTTTGCACAACACTTAAGGTCAATGCGAGAGCTGTCGGTACCCTTTACACAGCAGATAAACAGTTACTGACTATCAAGCTTTTGTTTAATGCATTAAAGAGTCAAAATATCTATCTTTCCTTTCCTCCTATTGCTCTCTGAGAGGTTCAGCAATGTTTAGTTCAAGTGACAGGTTAGCCTCTGATAACTGACACTATCCTCTCCTGACTGGAAATAGTACTTATATCTGAAATCTATATATATAACTGACTCATCACAAAATCTCCTGTACCATAAGGCTGGACTTCCTTGCCAGTGGCGGTTGCAGAGGAGTCCATTTTTTGTTTAGGGGTGGCAGTTGATGTAGCTACACCAAATTGAATAATGGACTACTCTGCAACTGCCACTGGTAAGGAAGTCCAGGAACAGAACACTGTGTCCTCCCTTCCTCCACGACTTGGTATCGCCAACACCGTGCATTCTTTATAGCCCCCCAGCAGAGTGGGCTGTCTTAACTCTCCTCTGTGAGGGGAGAATTACCAATAATCAACTCACCCTTTTTATCTCCTTTGTGGGTGGAATTTTGAAAAGTCCCTACTTAGTGGGTGCCTTCGTCACAAAAGCAAGCTACTGTCCAAATTTCAAGTTCCTAGTCCTTATGGTTCAGGAGATTTTGTGATAAGTCAGTGATATTTGCATTTTATATATATAGACTGAAAACAAGAACAAAGGGGGCGCTCCATAGTGCATAAAAGTTTATTATAAAAGCAGCACATAGAGCTGCACACAGACTATAGATAAAACCCATACCAAAGCAATCGGCACTGTGGGCTGGTTACCACATGGCTTAGACATAACACTCCTGAATATCACCTGCTCCCATCTCGGACGCTGCAGTATTCACACCCCACGTTGCTGACTGAAGGCCGCTGTGTGCGGGAACCCGGAGGACACAGACCTCTGCATTGAAATGAATGGTGGGGGTCAAGTGCAGACTATTCAATGAATTCAGGAGTAGTACATTACAATTGCCAGCTTCTCGTTTGATTAAAAGCTGAATGTGTGTCTTTAGACCACTGGCAGTTCTGTGATATACAGTATGTGCAACAACTGGCATCGTGTTGAGCAAGCTTCTAGTAACAATGGGGGTCATTCCGACCTGAACGCACGCTGCAGTTGTTCGCTGCACAGTGATCGGGTCGGAACTGTGCATGCACTGGCGCCACAGTGCACCGGCGCATGCCAGATGGCCGAAGGCCGTCGTTACTTAGTGATCGCCTCTGCCTGATTGACAGGCAGAGGCGGTGGCTGGGCGGAAGGGGGCGGCACGGTGGCTTTTGGCCACCGGTTTTGGGGCGCGGTCTGGCCAACGCGGGTGTGGCCGGACCATACGGGGTGCGAGCTGCAGCGTCTGTGTGATGTCACGCGCAGCCGCTGCGACCTGGTGCAGTGACGAGTAACTCCCACCGCTGTGCAATGCTTTTGTACTTGTGCGGGGGAAGGGAGGGGCCGACTGACATGCGGGATGGACTAGCCCTGTGCTGGGCGTCTCCACGCTTATCTGGGAAGATGATCGTTGCTGTGCTAAATTTAGCACAGTTACGATCAACTCGGAATGACCCCCAATGTCTGTAGTGATTAGCGGCAATGCCATCTGGCATTGCATAGAATTGTATAGCAGATAGGAAAACCCCGTTTGCAATATTATTGAAAAGCCTGTTATACCTGTTTATACTGTATGTGATTGTCCCGATTGTCAGGATTTGATTCGCTATGAACATTTACTGCCATCTCCATCTACTGCTATTATACAATGTACTGTATTCAGTATTGTATTTTTCAGTGGAGCATTTGCCTCCCAGAGGTTAAGCTGATTGTTGCATAACATGGATCCTTTCACTTTACATGTCACGACTAAGATGCCTGAATGGCATGTCCAGAGCAAAGATGTATGAGGACACATCTGTATATATAAATTTTGGCACTTAATTCTATTTTACTACCCCTGGCTCAATTTGTGGACATTTTTTTGCAGCCTATAGTTTCCAAGAGTTATCTCAAGGCCACTAATGATTTAGTTAAGAATCTCTCCACCCTGCCTGATAATGCATGGTTGGCAACCTTAGATGTGTGTTCACTGTATACTGTTATCCCACATGAAGGGGGGCACCACCCCCACCAGTGGCCAGCATCAGAATTTCTATTGGAACTGTCTAGGCTGTTTTAGCTGAGAAACATTTCCAATATGGCAGTAACTATTATATTCAAAATAATAGTACAGCCATGGGTTCTAATTTGGCATGAGCATATGCCAATTTATAGATGGCAGAATATGAACAGAAACACATTATGCCAGTGTTTGGTTCTGACACTTTATTTTTTAAGAGACACATTGATGACTTGTTTTTGATTTGGTACAGACACTCAATATGTGGCAATGGTAGACTTTCTTGATATTACGATTTATTGTGATGGACTCTTGTTACTACCTTATATCAGAAATGTACCAACTACAATACAATTTCCATTTGATGAGTCACCCCTTAAGTACCCTAAAGGAAATTATATCTCAGTTTGTATGCATAATTAGGAAAAATTCAGCAACAGTTAATGCTGAGATCTAGATTTGTGAAATGTCAGAATGTTTAAGCCAATGGGGCTATTCCTTGAGCACCATACAAAGGGTCTTACTAAAAGCACAAGCTAGGTTCTCACAGGCCAACAGCACACATAGACGCACGTTGGATTCTACTTGCTTGATCTTTACAAGCACATTTGATGTAGCTTCTAATCAAAGCAATACAAAGCATGAGGAACTAAGGGGCTCATTCCGAGTTGATCGCTCGCTGCCGTTTTTCGCAGCATAGCGATCAGGCTAAAAACCGGCTGTTCTGCGCATGCGTATGGGCCGCAGGGCACACGCGCCAAGTAATTTCACACAAAACTAAGCAATTTTACACAGGGGCGAGCGACGCTTTTCAGTCGCTCTGCTGACCGGTGTGTGATTGACAGGAAGTGGGTGTTTCTGGGTGGAAACTGACCATTTTCTGGGAGTGTGCTAAAAAAACGCAGGTGTGTCAGGTTAAAACGCAGGAGTGGGTGGGGAAACGGGGGAGTGGCTGGCTGAACGCAGGGCGTATTTGTGACGTCAAAGCAGGAACTAAATGGACTGAGGTGATCGCAATCTAGGAGTAGGTCTGGAGCTACTCAGAAACTGCAGAAAAAGATTTTCGAGCAGTTCTGCTAATCTTTCGTTCGCTATTCTGCTAAGCTAAGATACACCCCCAGAGCGCGGTGGCCTAGCGTTTGCAATGCTGCTAAAAGCAGCTAGCGAGCGATCAACTCGGAATGAGGGCCTAAATTGGCTCTTCTGTGGATATGAGCTGAGCCTTCACTGACACATAGTTCCACTAGTGGAACCACAGAAACAGACAGTGGTTGTGGAGGTAGTGTCATGTGATTGGCGCTTATCTACTGAACCAATAAAAGCAGGAAATATATAAAATAGTAAAATACAGATTCTAATTCTAAAAAAAATTAAGAACAAACTAGGATATAGTGTAGACAATAATATAGACAATAATGGAGATGACACTCTTTCATTAGTATAAAGTCTATGATACAGACTGTAGAAAATTCAAAATCCTAGGATGATGTATTGGAGCCACAGGTGTAAATGTGCAGAGTAACCAGGTTCTCCCTGCACATGGCTACAAAGCTTGAACTGAAAGGATTCCCAAGAAAGTCAGCGGAATTATGTTTTGTAGTAATCACAGGTGAAGCTTGCAATGGAAAGCAGTACTCAAACATTGGCCAATCATCTCCTCTGGTCATACTTTGACAGGGATGAGTAAGGAGCCACCACAGTGTGCTTACCAATGAGAACCCTTACCTATGAGACTTGCGTATGCGGCCACAGACCACAACTTCGACATGACACATGGCTACCGAGGTGCAGGAATGGATATTACAGATGCATAGATTGCACTACATGAAGATCTATGCTTATCAGATCTTCATTCTTCACACCCACACAGTGGTAAGATTTTGATATGATAGGGATTACACTGCATGATGAATTTCATGATGTACATCCTCATTTGCCCGTATGGGATTTATTATGTTAGCATGACTAAGTGATGCTTCTGTGGCTAACCATCGATCATCAATTAAGTTGGCATTCAAAACACTCAATACAGAAAAAAACAGTAGCAAAACATTTTTTATAGTGTGGACACTCAGTAGTGAGTGTATGGTGTATGGTATTGATTTTGTACCAAAACCTCCTAGAGGTGGTGAAGTGATTGTTCAGCTATTCTACACAAACAAGAAAAAAAATTGATTTTTGAACTAGTTACATAGTTCCCTCTTGGAATAAAGGGCCAGGATGTAATAAAGTTCAAGTTCAGCTGCCTTGCAGGATGCTGGTCAAACTCAGAAATTTTTTAAAGGGGCAATCATGTACAAGGTTAATCCATGCCTTGTACATGATTGCCCCTTTAAAAACATGTCTGAGTTCAGCCAGCATCCTGCATGGCCGCTGAAATCATACTTCATTAAAGCCCGTCCAATGAATTTAATCCTTATACTATTTTTGTTAAATGGCCAGACATGTTTACCTTTCTTTTGTTTTTTTGACGAATTTTGTTGTTGGTTCTAATATTTAATTATTATTTTATATTGTGGTGATTGTTTCTGAGCTGACTAAGTTATTGCCTTAAGAATTTTTTGGTACAAGACCTTTAAAGTTTTTGGATATACCTTTGTGGATATTCTGTGATAGTTTTATACTATCATCAGTCTTATCTCATATTTGCCTAATAATGTTTTTTTGCCCATTTATTTAGTAATTTCATCCTTGTGATATTGTTTCAATGTGTTTTTGCCCTTAGAACACCTTCTGTTTTTTGTCCTTTGTGCTATGGTGAGTTTGACAGCCTATGTGCAGCTATGTGCATCACTTCCGATTGCAGCCGATGTGTTGCCACTTGGTGGCACTTCTGCTTGTGTGGTTGATTGTATGATGTGATTTTTATGTTATTTTTCTAGCAGGAACTGCACCACTTACACACTCCAACTGGTGCTGACATGCTGCTTATGGGGGTAATTCAGAGTTGATCGCAGCAGCAAATTTGTTAGAAGTTGGGCAAAACCATGTGTACTGCAGATGTGGCAGATATAACATGTGCAGAGAGAGTTAGATTTGGATGAGGTGTGTTCAAACTGAAATCAAAATTGCAGTGTAAAAATAAAGCAGCCAGTATTTACACTGCACAGAAACAAAATAATCCACACATATCTAACTCTATCTGCAAATGTTATATCTGCCCCCACTGCAGTGCACATGGTTTTGCCCAACTGCTAACAAATTTGCTGCTGCTATCAACTCTGAATTACCCCCTTTGTTCCTTAAGGTGGTATCAGTATGCCGGCTGTTGGGATCCCGGCGCTCAGTATACCGGCGCCAGAATCCCGACACCTGGCATACCGACAACTATTCTCCCTCTTGGGGGTCCCCCAAGACCCCCCTGGAAGGAGAATAAATAACGTGGCGCGTGTAGCGCACCACCATGCCCACAGCATGGTGAGCACAGCGTGTTGAGCAGAGTGAGCCCGCAAGGGGCTCAATTGCGCTCACCCAGCTGCCGGCATGCCAGCATCCTGGCGCGGCGTAACATACTACACCCGTCCCTTATATGAACCATCTGATAGCTTCATAGTTTCACCTAGTTTCAATATTACATGGGTGCTTCCTGTATGTGCTTCATCCCATAATGCACATTCCTTTTTGGTGGGCTTAACTTTAATAGAGAGGGGGTTATTTAAGACAGCTCAGTGGTAGTGGGTTAATTTTCTCTGTGGCTTCTAAGCTGATGCATTGTACTGTTGTACTGCTGCTATGTTCTGATGAAGGTCTATATTGGACTGAAACATTGACTGCACATTTTGTCATCTGTGAGTTACCATTAAAATTAGACTACCTTTCCTTCCTGCAAGTTTCAGAGTATATACCCAGTGCTGTATTCTGTAGGATGAAAGGGGCACAGCAGTCCATCACAAATCTGTGACAGCTCTAGTGGGGTACCAAACTAGTGTGTAAATGTATCAGGTTACAGGGGCTGTTTAGCAGAAATGGTGGGCATGTTTCCAAGACAATACAGCATGAACCTGTGGCCAAGCACCTTTCTCATTCACATGTGCTTTGGCCTCTGCAAATATTGGAATGCATGGAATAAACATTGCTAATTTTCAAATGCATGAGGAGGAATAACAGCAAAATAAAATTTTGGTAGGAACTAAACAAGAACATGTGTGTTGATAATTATCTCTTAAGTGGAAAACCCTTTTTTACTGATCTAAGGACTTGTTGTTGTCATCTGTAATCATCACTTTGTTTTATCTGACTGCAAGAATTATATTACAGCACTTTTTTATAGAGACAGCAGCAACCAGGCCTAAGTTTGCCATCCCATTTCATTGAGTTCTCAAAGTATTTTCAATTGCTGATCACTATAAAAAAACTGTGAATATGCATCACAGTAAATTAAAAACTAAAACTAAAATGTTTGTGATAAAAATAACTGCACATTCTTACATGAATGTAGAGCAAGCACAAGATTACCACTGGTGAGAATCACAAGTGCTGGAAATATATTACTCTCTAACCAGTTAAGGCCACATACTGTACAGTCTAATGGATGTCAGAATCCCTAGTAAATGGCACAAATTAAGCTGCCCAGAATCGATTCACCACAAGAACCTCACCAAGTTCAAGAAATAGCATGTAATACAAAAAATGTGGGACTCAATATCCTAGGCGCTTTAAAATATGTGTAAAAATGAGTGTCCACACTCTTTGCTTGTCAATGCGTTTCAGCTCGCAGTGGGGCTTTATCTAGACATCCATGTCTTGATAAAAGCCCATTGCCATTCTTTGGAAAATTGTTTTAATAATTTTCATTTGGGGGTTGCCCCAGTGGAAATTCTGTGTGGAAATTTGTGCCTGTTTTGTGTATACCCTAAACGTGTGGTTTTAGTAAAATAACCCATTTGTCTGAGACCATTGCCCTATATTTTTTTGGGTGTCATCCTGGGATTACCATGATATGATGACTGCTATTGTGGTGAAGTTAGACAGACCGAGGCTTTGAAAGAAACACAGATATGTTTAAACACAGCTTTGTTTATCGTGAGTATGGTACGCCTTCTGTCTGCAGTTCTTAAACACCTCTTGAACATAAATCAACCTTTATGTGCTTGAAGTCAGCGTATGTTTTTCTGAGTGGGGTACGCTTACCTTCCGTCTATTGACTGGTCATCTACATATTGTGGTGGAAAAGATACCTTGACATGATTGGCACATTTTTATAAAGTCTGAGTCAGGGTACGCTTCAATGCGGGATTTGTTCACCTTTTCCTGAACACCAAGGGTGTATTGTGCGTCAAAAATATACTGGAAGTTAAAAAAAAATATTAAACATATATGTTTTTTTTTTATCTTTTATGAAATGACCCATGTATTACAGGACATAAAAAAGAAGAATTTGTTGACTGTTGTCTTCCGACTCTTCGATCCCCATTCCAAGGGGTGTATATATATATATATATATATATATATATATAAAAGTATGTGTGTGTGTGTGTGTACTGTATCTTTCACTTATTTTGACACATATTTTAAAGCACCTAGGATATTGAGTGCCACCTTTTTTATTATAGGCCACATACTGTACATATTTCCATTTCACAATTTTGAGATCATTGGTGGCTTCCTGGTGTGAAACAAGTAACATTTCTAAAAAAGATGCTGCAATGCACTAAAATTTAATGCAGTACAAGAAAAACCCAGAATATGAATATACTCGCAGGGACGTGCGGTGAGTTAAATGGCTCGGGAGGCACTGGCTAGCACCAGAGCCAGATTTACACGCAATATATGAGCCAAAGGGTACATCTGGTCATTATACACAGTTGCAGCAGTATAAACTCCTGTAAATTTGGTGAGTTTTAATCAGAGATGTGCGGAAATGTTAGCCAGGTGAGGCACTGCCTCACCAGCCATAGACTTTTTACACCAGAGTTTTGGTTTGGTTGTGGTAAAAATTATTATTATAGTAATGCAAAGAAGATATTTCAAACATATTCTTTGTATTTTTCATATACTTTATACAGTCAAACCTCTAGCACAAATGTTAGTATGACAGGAAAGGCTCTGCCTCACCTGCCTCACCCCACCGCATGTCACACAAGACATACTGACATTTTCATAGATTTTACAAACACTGAAAATGCATTGTAAAAATGGCAGTTGTATGAGGCATTATTGGCAAAAACATGGTGGGCAGTGTTTTTAACTGAAAAAAAATCTCAGATTGTAAGATATCTTTTTGTTATTATATATATTTTTTTGCATATTAATGACAAAAAATGCATTTATAGAATATGTTAGTTTCTTGGGTTTTTTTTTTAACTGGAAAAGGATGGGTTACACTGTTAACCAGTAGTAGACCCACGGTCATCATCTGTGCTGCATCATTTTAGGATGTGATGCAGGATTTGAAATGTCTCAAGGGAAATATTCTACTTTTCCTACAAAATCCAGCTCATAGTATCAAGCAAAAGTAGTATATTCATTAAAAACATCCCGCAAGTTCATGTAAGACAATTTACTTAGGTGGAATACAGAAAGTGTTTTTGGTAACTGATAAAACCTAAAATTACAATAGTACATGTTATTGGAAATTTCATGATCAAGCTCAGTGCGATAGAGAATACAACACAGTAAAGAATATGGAAAGACAAATTATTTCCTGTGTTCAACATGCATTTTGTCTCTTTCATATTTCTAAAAATCATGTCTCTATAGACTGTTAAGATAAGATATCGCTCTTGCCAATCTGCTTGCAGTCTCCTGTATTTATTAAGTAATTTCTGGTGTTCTTTTTCTTTATTAGCTCTATTTATTTTTTTTATCATGTCACATTATTTTGTTATCAGCGGAATATCTGATGACTCTTCCTATACAGATGTGAGAAGTACTTTCTTAGCAGAATAACATACATTAAAGATGACTGGCTTGCAGTCATATCACCAGTGACTGCTCATTTCCTACAGGATATTATATACCATTTCATTGCAAAACTAAACAATGCCAGGTACTTACAATTTAAATTATGGGGACTTGCTTTCACTTGATGAAGACTAATTTGCATTTCCATTTGTTATGAAGTAACCACATATAAGGAATTGTTAAAGGAAAACTATCATAAAGATACCTTTTAATGACTTGTATAAAACTAAATTAGACATATATATATATATATATATATATACTGTATATATATATATATATAATATTTTATTGTTTCTCCTCAATTATTTTGTTATTTTAAAACCAATTTTGTTGTCCTTCTTGTAATAGTGATCTATTGCTTGATAGTATGTCAGCTAATATTAGATCAAAATTACTAGTGACCTTATTCTGCAGAGATGCACTGGGTGACATGGATCTGGTATAATCTATTCCTATCTAATCCTCCTTATAAGTGCCAAAAAGAAAGAGTGAATTAAGTAAATAAATTAGATTTAAAAAATACCCTCCCAACCAGAAATCCAATCACAATACACAGCTGTGTGATTTTTTATATCACAAATATACACAATTAAATTAAAAAAGCAAATACTGTTTACTAAAAAGTGTTAGTCAAAAATGACTGTTCATGCATTATAGCACAACCATATATGAAATGTAACTATTTTACAAGTCACCTTAAAATTAGATGCCATGTATAAAATATATGTAACTCCTGTAAATCCTTAGTGACTTTATTTTTCTTATATTTTATAGCATGGGGTGCATTTTCACAGATGTTATAATCTCCAGGCCAAAGAGATTGAAGCACTTTAGAATCTAAGAATTGTTGCTCATTGTTGTAAAATTGTGCCTAAGACACACAGGTATAATTCTCAATATTATTTTTATTAAATAATGTAAAAAAGGGTGTTTTCAGACAAAATATTATCCTCCAAGCACTTAAATTTGCATTTTTTAAGTAAGCAGATCATATTTCCCATACTTGTAATGGGAAATGTGATCTGCCCAAATCTACTAAAAAACAAAAACAAAACAAAACTGGAGGGAGCCCTGTGATAATAACACTATATTGAGATAGTGTTATCCAGGCTTCCCTTTAGTTCCCCAACTCCTGCATAGCACTTACCTGCACCCAGGGACCAGTGAGCTCTGATCATCTGTTCCTTTGCTCCTGCTTTGACTCCAGTCATCTGATCAGTAAAGTGAGCTGAGATGCTGCAAAGTGCCAGCCTCTCTGTTCACTTCATTGATCACAGGGGTCACAGCAGCAGCACAAGCGAACAGATGACCAGCACTCACCGATCACCATTTCTGGGTGCAGGTGTGTCTTTTTAGGGAGGGGGGGCACATGGGGGCAGTGGGGATGCATTGAGTGGTTAGACTCAGGCTATTTCTCTCAAAAAATACTCTCAGCAGATCAGCAAGAGGATTCGCAGGGACAGAGCTTTCTCACAAGCTCTGTCCCTGCATGTGATCATTCGAAAAACCATGTAATGTATTCAATTATCGCATTGCGGATTTGGGCAAATAATTCACATCTCATCTGGAGTCTACTGGACCTTCCTGGTAAGTAGGTAATTATGCATATATTTTCATTAGATTTTATAAGCTATATTACGGCATATACAGGCCATTTGAACTGTGTACTATACATGAGGGGAAGAGACTTCTGCTCATATTTGTGTTATGATCAATTACTTTTAGCTGTAATCCCTAAATTGGTGTATTGCTAAGCGCTGTTTTCAAACGAAACAAGTTTATCCTATACCTGGATAACACTAAATAATATGCTGTGCACTGCATTGTTGCTGAAGAGCAGAAACAACTGAGCACTCAGATACCATATGCTGCTACAAATTTTGGATTGAAGGGATTGATAATTTTGATTATCTCCAGGTCAGCATAAATATCCTGTTTTCTTTTATTTAAATGCACAGAGCTAATATACAGAAAATTAGCAGAGTACTTCAAATATTAAAATTTGTGTTACTTACACATTTCTTAAAAAAGCAAAACAAAACAAGAACCAAAAACAACAACCCCAGAAAGGGATAATAAAAATGACAGCTGTTCAATAATGATGTCATATACAGATAATCAGAGTAATGCCTATGAGTTGGTTAAAGGCAATGATATTTTAGTTCAGTTTAGGCATGGTGGTCCAAATTGCAAAAAGCTTCAGTCCATTTTTGGGACAGAGCAGTACCATATGTAATAATTCAGCTCTTTTCAAAAATGGAGCCAAGGTGATTGAAAATATTGATCCAGAAGAAGAGGGAATGGGGCTGTGCGTCATCCTGCATGGTAATGAATATCATACATGCTTGCCCTGACTTCTCCTCCTGTAGCATTCCCCCCACACCTACCCAGCCCCAATACATAGCAGCCATCTGGTGTCAATTGTTTAGGACATGTGCCAAACATTCCACTATATTTGAACGCCATGGATTTTGTTTTATTGATCTTAAACCTGCATCGCTTTTTTTATTCATCAAAGTATTTTTATTTTGTATTGTTGAGTATTATATTGTTGTATATGCTGCTTTGTTTGCTCTTTTCTCCTTATTGCTTTGTAAGGTGGTATCTCTGGTCCATATTAATTCTGCAAGCCTTAATGTCTACACAGCTAAAACCCATTTTAAAGTATTCTTAAAGTTTTAATAATGTTCTAATTAATAATCTACTTAATATATTCAATTTTCACAATACCTAATTAAAGATAAAAGAAAAATGAGTGATGTGGTTTTGAAATGCTTTTCTTGATTATGCATTACACACATATATCAATTTTGCACATTAGTAAGGCCATTACAGGTTTTGATTAAAAACTGTATGTTGTCTTTATTGTATATGTCAGATTAATGATTTTTATTTTCTATTTGTAACTGTGTCCGTGCCACAGGTATGTTGGAAGTCAATAAGAAACGCCTTATTTGGAGAGTGGCTGAAGAAACACAATACACAGAAAGTGGCTTTTAAAAATATTTTATTGGGGGGCAGAAACTACAGTTAATTATTAATGTAACGGATCGGACACTTCCATGTAAACACTACTTAAAAAAATGTTGGAATAAGTGTTTACAGGTGACTGTGTTATGGCAGTGTGTATGTATAGTGAATGCCCTGAGTCAACTGGTATCCAGTGTATTGGTTGACAGTAACCCTGTTGATCGAGAGTAGTAGAGGATTCTGAGGAGAGGTTTTATAGATGAGAATAATAATTGGAGAGCTCATTGGCAATATAAGAAATATTAGCAACCTTCAAACTCTTTGGTGAAATAATATGTTTCATTTTATTTCTAGCTGTTGTGCCCAAAGTTTATGAGCCAGAATCCTCCCAGCTCTGTTACCCAACATATAAAATTTCTGGTGTAATCTGTCAAGAGCAGTTTTAGGGACTAATTCATGTTTGTACTCAATGGCCAATTATCACGCAATGGAGTGATTATCGGTAGACTGCGCATATTATGTGATCACAATGCACATGGGCAAAAGTGCCGCTGCAATGATGCGTGCAATAAGGATTTAATTGCAAAGTGATTGATAGCCATAACCATAGACCAACCCTTGGTAACCATAGACCAATCCTTAGCATCGATGTTCCTCGTTTTAGCATGTAGTCTGCGAATATGTATGCAATTGCTAATAACTTGCAATAGCTCCGGTAGGCATCACTTTTCATTTCTGGGTGATAGCTTCACTTGCTAACATTATCAATTGTGTAGCCTAGACAATCGCACTTAGTAATGTATTGGCGTACAAACATGAATTATGAGGCTAATTCAGGTTGGATCGCAAATCGCGATCCAACTGGAATTATTAAGATCGCCCCACGTGCAAATGTGCAGCGTCCGTACTGCGCATGTGCATACACTTTCTATGGGGCAGGCAGAGGCGGACGTGGGGCGGGGGGACAACGTGGCGTTGCAGCGCAAATGGGTTTGGGGAGGTGGACAAATTGGAACGTGTTGGTGGCGTGATCACGGCGTCTGCGTGACACCAGCTGCGTCGGCAGGAGGCTTCACTAATTTCTACAATGAAGCAGAAATTGCAAGGCGATCGCAATTTCTGCTTCATCAAGGGGGAGAGGTGGTCAGCATGCTGGGCGGCCTTACCCTGCTATGGGTGGCCCCCAGCATGCAAGGAAAAGGGTTGCAAATGCTGCTAATTAACAGAATTTGCAATCCTTACTGAATTAGGCCCTATGTTTAGAGTGCAAGCCATCAGGCTTTTATAGAGGTGAAATTTATTGTGCTCTTCCAATTCCTTAAATGTAGCCTCAAGATCTACCTGTATCTCTATAGTTTGTTACATAGTTACATAGTTTCTGAGGTTAAATAAAGACAATATGTCCATCGAGTTCAACCTCTTTGGGGGCTCCTACTCTGTATTACTTTAGGACTATTTTTATCTATTTTTTTTTATCTATTGTGAAAGTTGCTCGTTTTGTTTATTTCTTTTTTTTTGTTATAGTGTGTGACCTACCCACTATAACCCTGTATATCCTTATCATTAGGAATTTATCTAGTCCATTCTTAAAAGTATCCACCGAGTCCGCCATTACTACTCTATCTGGCAGGGAATTCCAAACACGTATTGTCCTTATTGTGAAAAAATCTTTTCGCCTCTTTGTGCGAAATCTCCTCCCTTCTAATCTAAGCGGATGTCCACGTGTCCTCTGAGTTGATCTTACCAGAAATAGATCCCTGCAAGCTCTGTGTATTGTCCCCTTATATATTTGTAAATGTTTATCATGCCCCCTCTTAATATCCTCTTTTCCAGTGTAAACATGCCTAGCCTCACAAGCCTTTCCTCATAATCCAGCGTCTCCATTCCCCTAATCAGTTTGGTAGCCCTCCTATGAACCTTTTCTAATTCCAGGATATCCTTTTTGTAGTATGTTGCCAAAATTGTGTACAGTATTCAAGATGTGGCCTTACTAGTGATTTATATAATGGGAGTATAACACTCTCATCTCTTGCATCAATTCCACACTTTATGCATGCTAATACCTTGTTTGCCTTCTTTGCTGCAATCCTTGGGTACTGCTACTAAGTTTGTTATCAATGTGAACATCCCAGTATTTTTCCAGCACAGAAACCCCTAATTTTACCCCATTTCATATGTAAGTGGTATTTGTGTTCTTGCTACCAAAGTGCATTACCTTACACATGTCTGTATTGAACCTCATTCCCCATTTTGCTGCCCATGCTTCCAGTATAAATAAGTCATTCTGAAAAGACACAGCATCTCCCTCCGAATTTATAACCTTACACATTTTGGTATCATCCGCAAAAATTTACACCATGCTCTCCAGACCTTATGCTAGATCATTTATGAAAATGTTGAATAATAGTGGTCCAAGTGCAAACCCCTGTGATACACCCCTCAGTACTCCAGTCCAATTTGAAAAAAAGTCCCATTAACCTCAGCTTGCTGCTCCTTATTGTCTAATTTCTAACCCAAGTGCATGTTGTGCTCCCTAGCCCCAGTCCTTGTAACTTATGGATAAGTCACATCTGCGCTACTGTATCAAAAGCTTTAGCAAAGTCTAAAAACTCAAGGTGTATACTGTATACCTTGAGAAAGGCTCCAAGAGAGCAGAAATGCATTGGTGCCCAGACAGACCTACCAGCTCTTTTGTGGGGAGAACAAAAAGGTGCCAATCCCATCATTGATCCGGAACCCTGAACCCGGGAGGTAACTAAATGCCATCTTATACGCTGTTTGTGGGTGGGCACGCTTGACACCCCACACTATTTGGTATGCATGCTGTATTATTATTGGTGGATTTGAACCTTGTCTATATGTTGTGCAATGTTATTGTCATTTATGAATTAAAACATTACTTCACTATATATATTCCTTCTTTCCTTTTATGTTTGGATGAGTGTGGACCAGAGAGCACAAATAAGGTCATACCACCATAAGGATAAGGTTACTCGTGGGTGAAGAATCCTGGAGAGAGAACATTGACTATAAGATCTTCTATATACTACCTTGAATTTTCTTGAAACTTACTGAGACTGACATTTGTAATTATTTTCTACAACGGTTTACTATCCCAGGGGTGTGCACAATTGCAAGTATTGACTTTTTTTGAAATCCATTCAAGTATCATTTATGTATTTTTAATCTCTGTAATTTTCCATTATTGTGTGCGGAACATGATGAAGTGCCAAGACTTGCAGTTTATTTTTTCTTCAGTTTTGTATTTGTAGGGGATTTGGTTGTCCTCAACTCAACACACAGGTGGCTGCTAAGTGACAGCAGTGCCATGGATCTCATATTTTTCCTTTGCCACTATATGAATGTACAGCCCAACAAGGTCCCCTCCAGTGGCCACATTCCAGTGCACAAATCAAGAAAACGCAAGTGGGGTTACCTGGAAGCCACCCTCCCTAGCCCATATAAATGCCACAACAGCAATAGCATCATTATAATTTTAATAGAGCTGCATGTATTACAGATCTCCTCAGTATCATAAATGAAATAATTAGCACCACCTGGTAATCTTTTTTTTTAGAAATAGTTTTTTATTTATTTCCAAAATTCACCATATAAAACAAAATACATGTAATTTAATAGAAAGTAAGAGGGGTCGGCTTTGAATCTTTAACAATGTGTCTGCACGTAATGACTACACCTATGCACAGGGTTGGACTGGCCCACAGGGGTCCAGGGGAAACCCCCAGGGGGCCCTATTGCCTGGGGGCCCATCTCCTCATCTATTATTCATAAGTTACCTTCTACTGCACAGGACTATGGTGTATTTTCTACAGTGCATTGCTGCTATTAATCAAGTACATTATCATGCATGCACTAACAGTATTCACTATATACAGGTTGAGTATCCCTTATCCAAAATGCTTGGGACCAGAGGTATTTTGGATATGGGATTTTTCCGTATTTTGGAATAATTGCATACCATAATGAGATATCATGGTGATGGGACCCAAGTCTAAACACAGAATGCATTTATGTTACATATACACCTTATACACCCAGCCTGAAGGTAATTTTAGCCAATATTTTTTATAACTTTGTGCATTAAACAAAGTGTGTCTACATTCACATAATTCATTTATGTTTCATATACACCTTATACACACAGCCTGAAGGTTATTTAATACAATATGTTTAATAACTTTGTGCATTAAACAAAGTTTGTGTACATTGAGCCATCAAAAAACAAAGGTTTCACTATCTCACTCTCACTCAAAAAAGTCCGTATTTCGGAATATTCCGTATTTCGGAATATTTGGATATGGGATACTCAACCTGTATATTTATCCAGGGGCCCTGACCATGCACTCTTTAATGGTTAGCCAAACCTCTGGAGAATGGTCACATCACTAAACATGGGCCCCTACAAAAGCATTCCCCCGGTGGGCTTTTTATGTCCCAGTCCGACACTGCCTGTGCACCAACTAGGAGATCTACAAAATATGCACTGTTAAGGGTACATTGCTATAGACCATCAATATTGCTAATTATTAATACTGTATAAAAGTGTTTCCCAAACTTTTTATGAATCACGGCTACCTAAACAATATGAAATTAAGCAAAATTGTGTATGCAAGTCAGGTCCATAAATATTGGGACATCGACACAATTCTCATATTTTTGTCTCTATACACCACCACAATGGATTTGAAATGAAACAAACAAGATGTGCTTTAACTGCAGACTTTCTGCTTTAATTTGAGGGTATTTACAACCAAATCAGGTGAACGTGTAGGAATTACAATGGTTTCTATATGTGCCTCCTACTTTTTAAGGGACCAAAAGTAATGGGACAAACTTAACAATCCTAAATCAATCTTTCACTTTTTAATACTTTGTTGCAAATCCTTTGCAGTCAATTACAGCCTGAAGTCTGGAATGCATAGACATCACCAGATGTTGGGTTTCATCCCTGGTGATGCTCTGCCAGGCCTCTACTGCAAATGTCTTCAGTTCCTGCTTGTTCTTGGGGCATCTTCCCTTCAGTTTTGTCTTCATCAAGTGAACTGCATGCTCAATCTGATTCAGGTCAGGTGATTGACTTGGCCATTGCATAACATTCCACTTATTTGCCTTAAAAAACTCTTTGGTTGCTTTCACAGTATGCTTCGGGTCATTGTCCATCTGCACTGTGAAGCGCCGTCCAATGAGTTCTGAAGCATTTGACTGAATATGAGCAGATAATATTGCCTGAAACACGTCAGAATTCATCCTGCTGCATTTGTCAGCAGCCACATTATCAATAAATACAAGAGAACCAGTTCCATTGGCAGCCATACATGCCCAAGCCATGACACTACCACCACCATGCTTCACCGATGAGGTGGTATGTTTTGGATCATGAGCAGTTCCTTTCCTTCTCCATACTCTTCTCTTCCCATCACTCTGGTACAAGTTGATCTTTGTCTCATCTGTTCATAGGATGTTGTTCCAGAACTGTAAATGATTTTTTATATGTTGTTTGGCAAACTCTAATCTGGTCTTCCTGTTTTTGTGGCTCACCAGTGGTTTACATCTTGTGGTAAACCCTCTATATTCACTCTTGTGAAGTCTTCTTTTGATTGTTGACTTTGACACATATACACCTACCTCATGGAGAGTGTTCTTGATCTGGGCAACTGTTGTGAAGGGGTTTTTCTTCACCAGGGAAATAATTCTTCTGTCATTCACCACAGTTGTTTTCCATGGTCTTCCAGGTCTTTTGGTGTTGCTGAGCTCTCCGGTGCATTCTTTCTTTTTAAGAATGTTCCAAACAGTTGATTTGGCCGCACCTAATGTTTTTGCTATCTCTCTGATGGGTTTGTTTTGATTTTTCAGCCTAATGATGGCTTGCTTCACTGATAGTGGCAGCTCTTTGGATCTCATATTGAGAGTCGACAGCACAGATTCCAAATGCAAATGTCACACCTGGGGGTATATTTACTAAAATTCATATTTTTCTGAATTAGGTTAAAGTTAAAACACGAATGACATTGAATGTGTGAATTTGCAACTTTTTGAATTTTGTACGCCTCATTTACTATGCTGTCGTATTCTGCATTTTTGTTTTTTCCGATGTCGATGTCATTCGTATTTTCGGCCAGTGTTTTACGGGAGTGAATAGTAAAACACTGCCGAAATTAACACAATGAATCTCGGCCGGATCTGTGAGATCCGTGCAGGGCTGCATTGTGCACCTTTAAAAAAAAAAGGAAAGTATTAAAAATCAAGAAAAAATTTGCGTGGTGTCCCCCCTCCTAAGCATAACCAGCCTCGGGCTCTTTGAGCCGGTCCTGGTTGTAAAAATATGGGGAAAAAATTGACAGGGGTTCCCCCATATTTTAACAACCAGCACTGGGCTCTGCACCTGGTCCTGGTGCAAAAAATACGGGGGACAAAAGCGTAGGGGTCCCCCGTATTTTTTGAACGAGCACCGGGCTCCACTAGTCAGAGTGATAATGCCACAGCTGGGGGACACCTTTTATCTTGGTCCCTGCGGCCCTGGCATTAAATCACTAACTAGTCACCCCTGGCTGGGGTACCCTGGAGGAGTGGGAACCCCTTAAATCAAGGGGTCCCCCCCTCCAGCCACCCAAGGGCCAGGGAGAAGCCCGTGGCTGTCCCCCCATCCAAGGGCGGCGGATGGGGGGCTGATAGCCATAGTGTAAAATAAAAGAATATTTTTTTTTGTAGTAGTACTACAAGTCCCAGCAAGCCTCCCCTGCAAGGTGGTACTTGGAGAACCTATGTTCACACGAGGCTCGGTCCACTTCTCCACATAGAATCCACGGGGTACCTGTAAATAAAATTATACTCACACAATCCAGTGTAGCTTCGTCCTCTTTGTAATCAACTGGCCCTTGGGTGGCTGTAGGGCCCTTGATTTAATGGGTTCCCACTTCTCCAGGGTACCCCGGCAAGGGGTGACTAGTTAGTGACTTCCAAAAAATACGAATGCCCTCATCACTGCCGAGATTTCAGTTTAGTAAATTCCCGAGATGACACTTTGATGAAAAAACATCAAATCGGTCAAAATCGGGAGCTTAGTAAATATACCCCCTGGAATCTACTCCAGACCTTTTACCTGCTTAATTGATGATGAAATAATGAGGGAATATCCCACTCCTGTCCATGAAATAGCTTTTTAGTTGATTGTCCCATTACTTTTGGTCCCTTAAAAAGTGTGAGGCACATATAGAAACCGATGTAATTCCTACACCGTTCACCTGATTTGGATGTAAATACCCTCAATTAAAGCGGAAAGTCTGCAGTTAAAGCATATCTGGTGTGTTTAATTTCAAATCCATTGTGGTGGTGTATAGAGCCCAAAATATGAGAATTGTGTCAATGTCCCAATATTTATGGACCTGATTGTATATGTCATCCTTTGGTTCAATTATGTGGTGAGGAACAAGATTTGCTGCTGTTTGTCCACAAATTTTATGATTGGCAGCTGCCAGCACTGTTTTCTTTCTATTACATTGACCATATATAATTTGAATTGGTCCTTGATCACCAACACAAGGCATCCATGCAAGTGTCCCAAGGCACCCCAGGGTGACACGGCACACAGTTTGGGAACCACTGCTGTTTAACATACAGTATCCAGTGTTTAAGGACACCAGCGTGTACATATATGTCCAGGTTCTTCTGCCCTCCACCAGACCACCAAAATTGCTCCAATACTTCACAGAGCAGGGAACATGGATTGTGGAATGGTGCCCACATTTGAAAATAAAACATTCCGCACATGCGGGCTGGCCCTATTGCTACATGTAATGGCTTTCTTTTATAGCGGCCCCTACACTAGCATTTTATATGAGCCAGGCTATAGCTGGTTGAGTGTAATTTATGACATCTTCATGGGTGGCCATACTCACTCTAAAATCAAGCATTTGCAAACTTCCCTTTAGAAATTCTGTGTATGCCCCTGCTCAGGCCCATCCAATGTCCTAGCAGCCCTGAATGTATGATGAATAGTTATGTGTTACAGCAGATTTGTGCCATAAAGCTTGCTAGCTCAGTGGTATACCACTTTATAATAGTTACAACTCCTATTATGGGCCCTCATTCTGAGTTGATCGCTCGCTAGCTGCTTTTAGCAGCAGTGCAAACGCTAAGCCGCCGCCCTCTGGGAGTGTATCTTATCTTAGCAGAAGTGCGACCGAAAGGATCGCAGAACGGCGTCTAAATTTTATCAAGCAGTTTCTGAGTAGCTGCAGACCTACTCCTACCTTGCGATCACTTCAGACTACTTAGTTCCTGTTTTGACGACACAAACACGCCCTGCGTTCGGACAGCCACTCACCCGTTTCCCCAGGCATGCCTGCGTTTGTATCTGACACGCCTGCGTTTTTCAGCACACTCCCGGAAAACGGTCAGTTACCACCCAGAAACACCCACTTCCTGTCAATCACTCTGCGGCCAGCAGTGCGACTGAAAAGCGTCGCTAGACCTTGTGTGAAACTACATCGGCTTTTGTGAAAGTACGACGTGCGTGCACACTGCGCACCATACGCAGAAGTGCCGCTTTTTTACCTAATCGCTGTGCTGCGAACGAAAGCAGCTAGCGATCAACTCAGAATGAGGGCCATTGTTAGAATGCAAAATTATTGTTTGCCTCAGGGAAAAGCAGCATATTTTTTGTATCACAAGGTGAGAACGGTTTTGTAGACCATATCCCAACCAAGGAAAGAGAAGCCGATAGTAATTTTGTTACATTATACTGTACATTGCATTGATTTTACAGTAAGCAGAAAATGGTGATAAAGAGTACAAGGTACAAATATAGTAACAAAAAAAGTTTAAATTGGCATTTTATGAAGTGAGAACCTGTAAATATGGACGGGATTTAACAAGAAACACTAAATATGTACTAATTTACATGCATACATAGTATTCAGTTCATTAAACCAACATGTGCCCTAAATGTGTTAATGTGAGTGACATGCATTGATTAGCAAAATCATCTATAATTATTGTAATCAGGTTTGTTATATTTGCTGGAGTCTCATTAGTTAAACTGAAAGTAATTATATGTATCTCTAAGAAATGTTCTAAAACTGAGTGAGATAAAACTACAGGCAGATGCATGATGATCATTATAATGACGTGAAGGTGCATCTCATTGAAACCTGATACATTGCACATGTGCAGAACTTACAGTATGTTGGTATTTGGCATTGCACAAATGTTGCACTTGTGAGTCCATGTGTTTAGAGTAGAGATGAGCGCGTTCGGTTCTCTGAGAACCGAATCCTACTGAACATCACATCCCGAGACCGAATCTGAGTCCAGCTCGGGACTTCCCACCAGACTCGGAAACCAGAACGAGGCAAAACGTCATCATCCCACTGTCGGATTCTCGCAGGTTTTGGATTCCATATAAGGAGCCACGCAAGAATGTGGCAATTACAGTTTAATGCCAAAAAATGCAAAATCATGCACTTGGGTCTCAAAAATCCAAAGGCTAAATATAGTATTAATGGGACTATACTGGAAACTACTGAGGAGGAAGGGATCTAGGAGTCACTATTTCAGATGACTTAAAGGCAGGTAAGCAATGTAACAAGGCAATGAGGAAGGCTAGTCAGATGCTTGGCTGCATTGGGAGAGGAATCAGCAGCAGAAAGAAAGAAGTAATAATGCCACTGTATAGGTCATTGGTACGGCCTCATCTAGAATACTGTGTTCAATTCTGGAGGCCATATCTTCAAAAGGATATTAATACATTAGAAACTGTACAAAGAAGGGCAACTAAAATGGTGCATGGCCTACATCACAAAACATACCCAGAAAGACTAAGAAATCTCAATATGTATAGTTTGGAGCAGAGAAGGGAAAGGGGGGACATGATAGAAACTTTCAAATACAGTATATCAAGGGTTTTAACAAAGTCGAGGAGGTAAACATTCTCCAAATGAAGAGATGCAATAGGACACAAGGACATGCACTGAGACTGGAGGGGGGGAGGTTCAGGGGAAATTTGCTAAAAAATTACTTCACAGAAAGGGTAGTGGACAAGTGGAATAGCCTCCCATCGGAGGTGGTAGAGGCTAAGACAGTAGGGCAATTTAAACATGCATGGGATAGACATAAGGATATCCTTACAAAGAAAAAGGATCAGATAAGGTTAGAGATAAAAAAAAGTAAAAAAAGAGGCAGACTAGATGGGCCAAGTGGTTCTTCTTTGCTCGCCTGTGCTGCATATTATTATAATAACTCCAAATAATAGGGTTATTATTATCCAAATTATTTTTACAGGCTTTACCATGTGTGGTGTAGGGGTACGCTCGCCTGTTCTGCATATTATTATAATAACTCCAAATAAAAGGGTTATTATTATCCAAATTGTTTTTACATTCTTTGCTGTGTTTGTGTGGTTTAGGGGTATGCTCTCCTGTGCCACCAATATTGGGGGTAATTCAGAGTTGATCGCAGCAGCAAATTTGTTAGCAGTTGGGAAAAACCATGGGGGTAATTCCAAGTTGATCGCAGCAGGATATTTTTTAGCAGTTGGGCAAATCCATGTGCACTGCAGGGGAGGCAGATATAACATTTGCAAAGAGGGTTAGATTTGGGTGGGTTATTTTATTTCTATGCAGGGTAAATACTGGCTACTTTATTTTTACACTGCAATTTAGATTTCAGTTTGAACACACCACACCCAAATCTAACTCTCTCTGCACATGTCATATCAGCCCCCCCTGCAGTGCCCAACTGCTAACAAATTTGCTGCTGCGATCAACTCTGAATTACCCCCATTGTGCTTGTATTACATCTGGGCAAATTCCAGCACGTCCCATGTTTTGCACATACAAATAATTTGGTGGTGCAGATTTTTTAGAGAAATGACAGGGGCGTGCAGGAGATTCTGTCGGTGAGACAAAAAAATTGCAGGCCACTTTCTACATTCAGCCACTGCATGCCACTCCTAGATGGGCCAGATGTTTGTGCCGCCCACTTGTGTCGCTTAGCTTAGCCATCCAGCTACCTCATTGCACCTCTTTTTCTTCTTTGCATGATGTGCTGTTTGGGGCCTAGTTTTTAAATCTGCCATCCTGTCTGACATTGCAGTGCCAGTCTTAGATGGGCCAGGTGTTTGTGCCGCACACTTGTGTCACTTAGCTTAGTCATCCACCTACCTCATTGCACCTCTTTTTCTTCTGTGCATGATGTGCTGTTTGTGGCCTAGTTTTTAAAAGTGCCATTCTGTCCGACACTGCAGTGCCACTCCTAGATGGGCCAGGTGTTTGTGCCGCACACTTGTGTCACTTAGCTTAGCCATCCAGCTACCTCATTGTACCTCTTTTTCTTCTTTGCATGATGTGCTGTTTGGGGCCTAGTTTTTAAAAGTGCCATCCTGTCTGCCACTGCAGTGCCACTCCTAGATGGGCCAGGTGTTTGTGCCGCACACTTGTGTCACTTAGTAAAGTCATCCAGCTACCTCGGTGCAACCTTTTGGCCTAAAAACAATATTGTGAGGTGTTCAGAAAAGACTGGAAATGAGTGGAAATTAATGTTATTGAGGTTAATAATAACGTAGGATCAACATTACCCCCAAATTCTGTGATTTTTAGCTGTTTTTGTGTTTTTTTTTAAAAAACATCCAGATACAAAACCAAAACCAAAACCCGAAAGGGTGGTTTTGGCAAAACCAATCCAGATCCAAAACACGAGCAAGGATCCAAAACCAAAACACAAAACACAAAAAGTGCCCGCCGCACATCTCTAGTTTAGAGTGGTATTTCAGGGGTGTTAATTTGCATATGCAGTAACTAAATTATCCATATGTAAGACCACTTTGAGATTCCATCTTTTTGAACTTCACGGCTCTGGAAATATCCTTGTTTTGAGTTGCAAATTTTGCTTCCGAACATACAGTAAACTGAAAAGTTTTGAAGTTGATTGTGATTGTCTCATCTTTGCTTCAGGCGTATTTATACAGTAAGCTCCCAGGGGCATTATAAGAGATGAGGAAGTCCATATACAGTCTCCACCAGCCAGACCCCTCCTCTCTACCCAGCAGCTCTGTAGAGTATGAGCACTAGGAGTTCTGTAAAATGCATGTGCATGCGGCCATTTTCCCAGTAATGATTTGTGCTCCTGCTGCCACAAATGAGGGACTTCGGAGAGGTCAGTTTTTAATAAAATGGGAGCAGCATTAGAGAAAGATTTTGCTTTTGCAATTAACCCTGAATTAGGCCCTTAGTATGCAGACTGCACTAAAAGCATATTTCTGTTTGTACATCAGGAGGTGCAAAGGGAAATCCACAGTAAATAGGGCATTCCTGGCTAACCAGGGCTGCCCGCAAGCGAGTAAGTGCTCCGAGCACTTAACACAGAATCTATGGGTTGCTGCATGAGTAAATAGGCTGCAAACTGAATATCTTTGGGTGTTAAACCTGAGATGCTGCAGCCACATGGGACTTACTAATTAAATTCTTCCCTAAGGAACTATTTATCATTAAATATTTGGAGGATATTCCTCCCAAACAGCCATTTTTGGGGATACCCATAAATATTTAGTATCTCCCAGATATACTATGGAGGGATCACAGCAAATATCTGCGGTCCTTCTATTTCTGACAGCAGTTGCAGCTCACATACAATAGGTTTCTGTGGGGTCTGTAAAGCTACTGGATTTACCAAGCTTCAGAATGCGAACATTCTGGAGCTTGGCACTGATAGGACAATGCCCTCTCCAGATGGCATTACTCTATAGTAGCCTATTGGCTACTAATTTGCTATTATTATTATTTTTTTGGGGGGGGAATGAGCCTCCAGCTCCTTCTCCATTAGCCACCGATAATGCATATGCTGGCTTACAGCCGCACACGTGCATTGGCTGCCAGGGACCATAACCTGGAAGTAATGTAATAGCTATCATGCTGCTTTCATCTCTTCCCCAGGATGTACTTTTATCAGGGCGTTCTCCTGGAACAAGGAAGTTAGTAAATTTGTGTGTAAATATTAATTTTCACTTTGGAATTTAATCAAACAAAATGTATCACATCTGCATTAAAATTGTTGATTTTCATCATTATTACTGTAAGTGTGATATCTTCAGTAAAAGGGAGACTTCATCTGGGCACTTCCTATTAGAAGCAAATTATTTCCTTTAAAGAATCCACCTTATCCATATAACTGAGGTTGCAGATACTGCTCTGCCACAAATTTTCATTTTGTGTTTTCAAACTATTCATTCGTTTGTAGGGACTGTAATGTTTTGAAACACTTGTTCTGGTTTATATTCCATCATATGAAATTGATGTATGTATAGTTTACTAACATTTATTTTGAATAACCTAAGTATAAATGGTCTGTTATACAGTAATTGGTAAGGTTGATCATCACAAATTTTCAATAATAGGAATATTATATTATAATACTTGTTGTAACTTCTAGGTATATTAGTGGTCACCATGCGATTCTGGCCTTAGGGCTATATTACAGTATATCTCAAAGCTTTTATTTTCACTAGAGTCTACAATGGGGCTTTCGTATAGGCTAGCAATACGTATTTACATAAATTTATACTAGCTTCATATACTGTATGTTGTTTCATTTAATAAAAATTACTGTATCATTTTGTAGCACTCTTTTTTAATATTATCAATCAAATGAAAAGTGTTTATATTTGTATAACAGAACTTAAAAACAATGAAAGTATATTTTATCATTAGGATGAATTGTGAATGAAGCCGTGACTGTAAAGCTCCAGGCTGATGCAAATCCATTTTTCCACGGAGAAAAAAGTTCATTGCAATTTACATGCCAGTGGAATCTTATTCAGAGCTTCAGATATGTTGCAGCAGATTTACTAAATCCATCTAAAAATTAATAAATCCATGAAAGCTCCTTTTCAGCTCAGATTTCCAAAATCCTTCTGACTTTTTAACTTTTTAGTAGTAACACAGAGAAATATTTCAACAGCAGCTTGTCCTGGAGTAAATCTGACTAACTCAAATGTACTGGGAGATACTTTATTCGTTTACTGTTATACTGTAATTAATTTTCTCTTTTTGAGTTGGTTGAATTGTATAGTATATGTAATTTATTTATTTACAATTGACATAAACAAGATTTATTTTCAGTTTACTTTCTGTATACCATGTACAGTTATTTTACTCACTAAGGGGTCTATTCATGTAGCAGTAAAAAGTGTAGAGAAGTGAGCCTGTGGAGAAGTTGCCCATGGCAACCAATCAGTTGCTTTCTATAATTTTATAGTATGCAAATTATAAATGTTACTTCAATACTGATTGGTTGCCATGGGCATCTTCTCCACTGGCTCATTTTCATAAAGAAGCCCATTATTAGTACAATACTGTCCACTAGATAGGGATGCCTAAGAGATATAACATATAGGAGTCGGGATTAATCCTGCCACTGATAACATGCATAGCAGAATTTATTAAAGCCTTTTGTGTGTATATTTATCTCCTCTTTATCTTTCTCTAAAGTTGAGGTGGTGAGCAGTAATTGTCAAAAAGTGTGTCTTTTGGGCACTCAGACAGATATTCCTTCTTACACCCAATAGTTTAGACAGGTTTAGCCATTTTGGAATTCAAAAATTTGAAAAGTCGGTTGGGTGTCTGTTTTTTCCTGTCTATTAGGTAGGAAAAAACAGACACCCAACTGACTTTTCAAACAATTGAATATCCCCCTATGTGTCTAAACCTTGTGCATTTCGGTGCAACAAATGTGAAAACCTGCAAGAATTTAATATTGCCCTGTCCCCTTTAGATGGGCGATCGGGCACACAAAAACAATTTAATTTCCCCCTTAGATATGTTATGAAAATTACAAACTAGCAACGAGAAGCAGTATTACTCCAAAGTTGGTAGCTGTTTATATAATTATATATATGTGTTGTTGTTTTTTGCTGTCTATGGATAGCTACCTTAGTGAAGAAAACAATAAGTTAGTAGACTCTCTAAAAAGAAATATGCAGATAAATAATGTCATGTATGCATAAAGAAACTAAAGCAGAGTATGCACAAGTATACGGCATCTGAGAATCACCTACTGATGCCACATAAGACATTGAGCTTATAAGAAGTATTGTGTGCTTAGCAGCAGACTGAATGGCAAATTCTGGGTGTTGATAATTTGACAGTGGGTTCCCCTCAGACTGGTGGAATAAATTACTTTTACAGAACAGATTAAACACTGAAACAGCATATTTAACATTTTGGGTCTGATTCAGAGATGTACACAAACCCAATGCTTTGTGTATATGTCTGTAGTACTGCGCAGTGCCCCCTAAGCCGCAGCATGATTGTCATACTGTCGCCGTTTGGCATTATGGAGGGGTGGTGACAGAAATGATTTTACAAAACAGTGGGATGGCGCTCACATTTTGTAAGCGTGCCATGGGCAGAAGTCTGTATCTTCTGAAGCAGATTTCCTGGCTCCAGCAGCGTAAATCCTCCAGCCATCCTGTGTAACCTAAGAGTAAGCCGATGCTGCTTCTTTGGGTATGGCAGCAGATCCGGAAGCCGGCAAGAGGCGTCTATTTACACAAGACACCTCCTGTAGCATTTGCATATTTTTGTATGAACTGCGTCTATCTCTGAATCAAGCCCTTTGTAAATAGCAAATTGCTTAGTTAATGTTCTGGTTTTATGTTTTTTTTTTAAATAGTTTAACTACATTCAGCTCATTTGCTGCATTTACTTTTTATGTTTTATACAGATTTATCTTGTGGTTATTATGTGTAATTAAAATCCTGTTTAAAAAACCCCACTTTGTTTCAATATATACACATATGTTGTATCATTATAATTTAAGAGATTGTTGCATACACAACAACTCTAACTTTTCTTTAAGATCTCATAATGCAACTGCATATAAGTCTTCAGGTTCCATGAATGGTATTAAAACCTTTATTAAAAAACCGATGCAGTTCCCTCTCTAAATTAAAAAATACTGTATGTATTGATTTACCTGGAAGGAACTTCAGCACGCCAGAAAACATTGTATCTAATATTAAACTTCTTCAGGTAATATTTACCCTGATTTTATGAAATGGACAGTTAATATTTTCTCTGCTTCAACCCTCTTTTTGACATTTACTCTAGTCTACTGTACACAAGAACAAAATCAATATGTAATCTCCTTCGCTATATTTGTAAAAGCAGTGACAATGAAGGAAGGGGGATATTAAGAAGCAATAATTTTGGAAGTATCAGTTGTAAAAAGAATTGTAAGAATTTTTGGAGAACAGCTACTTTTAATGCAATTTTTATGGTTTTCTTAAACATAGCTATAGATGGATTGACCATATGGTTGTCTCATAGTACAATAAGACATATTGCACATTATACAATCAGAAACATTATCAAAATAAGGAAACAAAAGCTGGTCAAGTGATTACAATTTGTTTTAAATAGAGTTTATAAGATACATGTACATTTTCAGCTGTTGCTAAAGTCAAAGAACCAGTTCTATGAGTGATCATTACTGGTGTGTTTTACGACACTACTATACTGTACTTAGCAAGAGTTTTGGAATGGTGAAACTGTACAACCACTCACTCCCAGATTACTCCCAGAAAGTGCATCTGGCTAGTTATTCATTAGGTGAGCTGCTCTTACTGGGATGCAGTCAATATACCGGCTGTCTGTATTCCAGCATTCAGGAGACCGATGTCGGAATCCCGTCAGCCGGCATTTTACCAACAGAGGGAATCCCGACACTCGCCTGGTATTCCCACTTTACTGGTGGGTCCATGCCACCAACCGAATGGGAATAGAACCTGTGGCAAGCGCAGCAAGCCCTGTTGCATGGTGAGCGCAGTAAGCCTGTGAGGGGACTCACTGCTGGGATTTCGGCAAATGGGTTGCCGTTATAGTGACAGCAGGCATCCCGTCTGCCAGGATATCATATATATCTTACTATATGGGTGGTATTGACCTATTGACTCAACACATTGGGGGATATTCAATTGTTTGAAAAGTCAGTTGGGTGTCTGTTTTTTCTTATCTAATAGACAGGAAAAAAACAGACACCCAACCGATTTTTCAAACATTTGAATTCCCCCCATTATGTTAGTGAGTGTAAGGTTACCTATGCAGTGTCTCTTTGCTGCCCACTGCAACTACTTGGCTTCTATATTTAAATGGGTTCCTGCATGACAGGCACTGACATCAGTGGGAAGGGTCAGGGGTCATAGAACTGATATAACTGCAATGAACCTGATATTGAGTACATGGGGTTTATTTACTAAAATTCGTATTTTTCAGAATGAGCTTAAAGTTCATACACGAATGACATCGAATGTGTAAAAGTGCAACTTTTTTAATGGATTACGACTCATTTACTAAGCTGTCGTATTTGAAATTTTCGTGTTTTCCGATGTCGATGTCATTCGTGTTTTTCAAAGGTAGAATGCGGCCGATTTTGTAGATTTGCGGCCGTGTTATGCTTTTTTTTACTGACTGCGTCATTTTTCAGTTACGGCAGTGTTTATCCGTTCCCGGCCGCGTTTTTTTTCTAAGTTTCGTTTTTGTCACTCGTCCGTGATTGGTTTGTTTCGTGATGGAGGAGTGTCTGTGCTCATTACTATAAATCCGCCCCAAACCGGCCGCACCTCGTGGGTTTAGTTAGTGGAGAGGTGAGAGGAAGGTATGTTAGGAGTTGGTGAGTTGTTTGGAGTTTTTGGCGGTTTGGAGGAGGTTCGTTGCGATTGCTGAGTGCTGTACTGTGTGTGTAAGTAGCCTTGTCATACTTGTTGTGTAGTTATTTAAAAGTCTGTCTAGTTTTTGTCTTTGTTTTTTTTTACGTCTATTGTCATTGTTTGTGAGTGAGTGAGTGTGTGTGTGTGTGTGTGTGTGTGTGTTTGGTGTGTGGTGTGTAGTGGTAGTGGAGGAATGTGTTTACTGTTTTTTTTTCTCAGTGTTATTTGTTGTTTGTCCTGATTATGTGGTGGTGGAGGAGGTGAGTGAGAGGGAGGAGGTGAGTGAGGTGGAGGAGGTGAGTGAGGTGGAGGAGGTGAGTGAGAGGGAGGAGGTTAGTGAGGCAGAGGAGGAGGGTGAGGTTGCTGCTGCGGCCTCCAGTGAGAGTGAGAGTGATGCTGATGGCGCTCCGCAGCCACGCACCACTACGAAGACAGGCAGAAATGTAAAATTTAGTCACGCAGAAAATGTGGCATTGGTGAATGAGTTAATGCGTCATCATCGGTACCTGTTTGGCCCTCAGGCCTCCAAGGTGACATCTCGCAGAAAGGCTGTGCTGTGGGGTCAAGTAGTTTCGGCAGTGAACTGCGAGGGTGTGGTGAGGCGGACTGAGGACAATTGCCGAAAGCGATTTTCTGACATAAAGCGCAGGGTAAAGGCAAAGATGGCCAAGGAGGCAAAGTCAGCCCGACAAACTGGGGGTGGCCATCCTTTTATTGCCACATATGCTGAGTGGGAGGAGCCCGTGCGTCGCATTATTCCACACGAAGTTGTCCGTGCCACTCATGTCAGAGATTCTGATCGGCCCAGGCAGGATGGTGAGTATTGTTTTGTTTCTTCTTATCAGTGTAATTGTTTTAAAAATGTGCTTTAATGTGGGCAAAACTGTTTTTAGTGTTTGGCATATTTGTTGCATTGAGGATGTGTTGTTTTAATGTGTTTGTGTGTGAGGGATATGTATTATGACATATGAAATGTTTGTGGTTTTTTTTTTTGGGGGGGGGGGATTTTCACCATCATTTACGTTATGTAAAAGGAACGAATATGTGTGCCATATGGGGCTCAGACCATACTGTTTTTTTTGCAATTTGTATGTTCCCAGTTTGAAAGATTAATGGTTAAACCTATTAATATTGGCTTAGGTTGTCTGGTACAAATTGTTGAAGTATAGATGTGTGTAAAACGTTGTGTTCCTAGTTGTATCCATTACCTTTATCCATTTATGTTGAATGTGCTTAGCATGGTTTTTTGTTTTCAGTATCAGATGGTATATTTGCTGCAGATGATTTTTGTCAGTTCTACTGTATGTATAAGTTGTAAGCATATGTGGTATTTGAATATAGCATTTGTTATGTAGTGTTTTACTGCACATTCCTTGTTTGTGGCAAACATCTATGTTGTAGTAAGCATAGGTGTTTTTGGTAAAGTAAGCAGGTGTGGTCATGTTGTTGCATTTTTAGATGTATATTATATCTGTACTTGCTGACGACAATATATGGCTGACTATTTTTAATATCAATTTTCAAAACACAGGTATGGTTTTGATTTTCCTAATGGCTACATGGCTAATGTTGTTTATCATGTTGTAAATGTTTTGGCAAAAATACATACCATAATGCTAAATATTTTTCAGTGTCACAAAGAAGAGCAGCCCGTAGTAGCAGGACAAATGTTGCACAGGAGGATGCTGCTGCTACTAGAGATGAGCGCCTGAAATTTTTCGGGTTTTGTGTTTTGGTTTTGGGTTCGGTTCCGCGGCCGTGTTTTGGGTTCGAACGCGTTTTGGCAAAACCTCACCGAATTTTTTTTGTCGGATTCGGGTGTGTTTTGGATTCGGGTGTTTTTTTCAAAAAACACTAAAAAACAGCTTAAATCATAGAATTTGGGGGTCATTTTGATCCCAAAGTATTATTAACCTCAAAAACCATAATTTACACTCATTTTCAGTCTATTCTGAATACCTCACACCTCACAATATTATTTTTAGTCCTAAAATTTGCACCGAGGTCGCTGTGTGAGTAAGATAAGCGACCCTAGTGGCCGACACAAACACCGGGCCCATCTAGGAGTGGCACTGCAGTGTCACGCAGGATGTCCCTTCCAAAAAACCCTCCCCAAACAGCACATGACGCAAAGAAAAAAAGAGGCGCAATGAGGTAGCTGTGTGAGTAAGATTAGCGACCCTAGTGGCCGACACAAACACCGGGCCCATCTAGGAGTGGCACTGCAGTGCCACGCAGGATGGCCCTTCCAAAAAACCCTCCCCAAACAGCACATGACGCAAAGAAAAAAAGAGGCGCAATGAGGTAGCTGTGTGAGTAAGATTAGCGACCCTAGTGGCCGACACAAACACCGGGCCCATCTAGGAGTGGCACTGCAGTGTCACGCAGGATGTCCCTTCCAAAAAACCCTCCCCAAACAGCACATGACGCAAAGAAAAAAAGAGGCGCAATGAGGTAGCTGACTGTGTGAGTAAGATTAGCGACCCTAGTGGCCGACACAAACACCGGGCCCATTTAGGAGTGGCACTGCAGTGTCACGCAGGATGTCCCTTCCAAAAAACCCTCCCCAATCAGCACATGATGCAAAGAAAAAGAAAAGAAAAAAGAGGTGCAAGATGGAATTGTCCTTGGGCCCTCCCACCCACCCTTATGTTGTATAAACAAAACAGGACATGCACACTTTAACCAACCCATCATTTCAGTGACAGGGTCTGCCACACGACTGTGACTGATATGACGGGTTGGTTTGGACCCCCCCCAAAAAAGAAGCAATTAATCTCTCCTTGCACAAACTGGCTCTACAGAGGCAAGATGTCCACCTCATCATCACCCTCCGATATATCACCGTGTACATCCCCCTCCTCACAGATTATCAATTCGTCCCCACTGGAATCCACCATCACAGCTCCCTGTGTACTTTGTGGAGGCAATTGCTGCTGGTCAATGTCTCCGCGGAGGAATTGATTATAATTCATTTTAATGAACATCATCTTCTCCACATTTTCTGGATGTAACCTCGTACGCCGATTGCTGACAAGGTGAGCGGCGGCACTAAACACTCTTTCGGAGTACACACTTGTGGGAGGGCAACTTAGGTAGAATAAAGCCAGTTTGTGCAAGGGCCTCCAAATTGCCTCTTTTTCCTGCAAGTATAAGTACGGACTGTGTGAGGTGCCTACTTGGATGCGGTCACTCATATAATCCTCCACCATTCTATCAATGTTGAGAGAATCATATGCAGTGACAGTAGACGACATGTCCGTAATCGTTGTCAGGTCCTTCAGTCCGGACCAGATGTCAGCATCAGCAGTCGCTCCAGACTGCCCTGCATCACCGCCAGCGGGTGGGCTCGGAATTCTGAGCCTTTTCCTCGCACCCCCAGTTGCGGGAGAATGTGAAGGAGGAGATGTTGACAGGTCGCGTTCCGCTTGACTTGACAATTTTGTCACCAGCAGGTCTTTCAACCCCAGCAGACTTGTGTCTGCCGGAAAGAGAGATCCAAGGTAGGCTTTAAATCTAGGATCGAGCACGGTGGCCAAAATGTAGTGCTCTGATTTCAACAGATTGACCACCCGTGAATCCTTGTTAAGCGAATTAAGGGCTCCATCCACAAGTCCCACATGCCTAGCGGAATCGCTCCGTGTTAGCTCCTCCTTCAATGTCTCCAGCTTCTTCTGCAAAAGCCTGATGAGGGGAATGACCTGACTCAGGCTGGCAGTGTCTGAACTGACTTCACGTGTGGCAAGTTCAAAGGGCATCAGAACCTTGCACAACGTTGAAATCATTCTCCACTGCGCCTGAGACAGGTGCATTCCACCTACTATATCGTGCTCAATTGTATAGGCTTGAATGGCCTTTTGCTGCTCCTCCAACCTCTGAAGCATATAGAGGGTTGAATTCCACCTCGTTACCACTTCTTGCTTCAGATGATGGCAGGGCAGGTTCAGTAGTTTTTGGTGGTGCTCCAGTCTTCTGTACGTGGTGCCTGTACGCCGAAAGTGTCCCGCAATTCTTCTGGCCACCGACAGCATCTCTTGCACGCCCCTGTCGTTTTTTAAAAAATTCTGCACCACCAAATTCAAGGTATGTGCAAAACATGGGACGTGCTGGAATTTGCCCATATTTAATGCACACACAATATTGCTGGCGTTGTCCGATGCCACAAATCCACAGGAGAGTCCAATTGGGGTAAGCCATTCCGCGATGATCTTCCTCAGTTGCCGTAAGAGGTTTTCAGCTGTGTGCGTATTCTGGAAACCGGTGATACAAAGCGTAGCCTGCCTAGGAAAGAGTTGGCGTTTGCGAGATGCTGCTACTGGTGCCGCCGCTGCTGTTCTTGCGGCGGGAGTCCATACATCTACCCAGTGGGCTGTCACAGTCATATAGTCCTAACCCTGCCCTGCTCCACTTGTCCACATGTCCGTGGTTAAGTGGACATTGGGTACAGCTGCATTTTTTAGGACACTGGTGACTCTTTTTCTGAGGTCTGTGTACATTTTCGGTATCGCCTGCCTAGAGAAATGGAACCTAGATGGTATTTGGTACCGGGGACACAGTACCTCCAACAAGTCTCTAGTTGGCTCTGCAGTAATGATGGATACCGGAACCACGTTTCTCACCACCCAGGATGCCAAGGCCTCAGTTATCCGCTTTGCAGTAGGATGACTGCTGTGATATTTCATCTTCCTCGCAAAGGACTGTTGAACAGTCAATTGCTTACTGGAAGTAGTACAAGTGGGCTTACGACTTCCCCTCTGGGATGACCATCGACTCCCAGCGGCAACAACAGCAGCGCCAGCAGCAGTAGGCGTTACACGCAAGGATGCATCGGAGGAATCCCAGGCAGGAGAGGACTCGTCAGAATTGCCAGTGACATGGCCTGCAGGACTATTGGCATTCCTGGGGAAGGAGGAAATTGACACTGAGGGAGTTGGTGGGGTGGTTTGCGTGAGCTTGGTTACAAGAGGAAGGGATTTACTGGTCAGTGGACTGCTTCCGCTGTCACCCAAAGTTTTTGAACTTGTCACTGACTTATTATGAATGCGCTGCAGGTGACGTATAAGGGAGGATGTTCCGAGGTGGTTAACGTCCTTACCCCTACTTATTACAGCTTGACAAAGGGAACACACGGCTTGACACCTGTTGTCCGCATTTCTGGTGAAATACCTCCACACCGAAGAGCTGATTTTTTTGGTATTTTCACCTGGCATGTCAACGGCCATATTCCTCCCACGGACAACAGGTGTCTCCCCGGGTGCCTGACTTAAACAAACCACCTCACCATCAGAATCCTCCTGGTCAATTTCCTCCCCAGCGCCAGCAACACCCATATCCTCCTCATCCTGGTGTACTTCAACACTGACATCTTCAATCTGACTATCAGGAACTGGACTGCGGGTGCTCCTTCCAGCACTTGCAGGGGGCGTGCAAATGGTGGAAGGCGCATGCTCTTCACGTCCAGTGTTGGGAAGGTCAGGCATCGCAACCGACACAATTGGACTCTCCTTGTGGATTTGGGATTTCGAAGAATGCACAGTTCTTTGCTGTGCTGCTTTTGCCAGCTTGAGTCTTTTCATTTTTCTAGCGAGAGGCTGAGTGCTTCCATCCTCATGTGAAGCTGAACCACTAGCCATGAACAGCCGTTCCTTGCCACTCCGTGTCGTAAATGGCATATTGGCAAGTTTACGCTTCTCCTCCGACAATTTTATTTTAGGTTTTGGAGTCCTTTTTTTTCTGATATTTGGTGTTTTGGATTTGACATGCTCTGTACTATGACATTGGGCATCGGCCTTGGCAGACGACGTTGCTGGCATTTCATCGTCTCGGCCATGACTAGTGGCAGCAGCTTCAGCACGAGGTGGAAGTGGATCTTGATCTTTCCCTAATTTTGGAACCTCAACATTTTTGTTCTCCATATTTTAATAGGCACAACTAAAAGGCACCTCAGGTAAACAATGGAGATGGATACTAGTATACAATTATGGACGGGCTGCCGAGTGCCGACACAGAGGTAGCCACAGCCGTGAACTACCGCACTGTACTGTGTCTGCTGCTAATATATAGACTGGTTGATAAAGAGATAGTATACTCGTAACTAGTATGTATGTATAAAGAAAGAAAAAAAAACCACGGTTAGGTGGTATATACAATTATGGACGGGCTGCCGAGTGCCTACACAGAGGTAGCCACAGCCGTGAACTACCGCACTGTACTGTGTCTGCTGCTAATATATAGACTGGTTGATAAAGAGATAGTATACTCGTAACTAGTATGTATGTATAAAGAAAGAAAAAAAAACCACGGTTAGGTGGTATATACAATTATGGACGGGCTGCCGAGTGCCGACACAGAGGTAGCCACAGCCGTGAACTACCGCACTGTACTGTGTCTGCTGCTAATATATAGACTGGTTGATAAAGAGATAGTATACTCGTAACTAGTATGTATGTATAAAGAAAGAAAAAAAAACCACGGTTAGGTGGTATATACAATTATGGACGGGCTGCCGAGTGCCGACACAGAGGTAGCCACAGCCGTGAACTACCGCACTGTACTGTGTCTGCTGCTAATATATAGACTGGTTGATAAAGAGATAGTATACTCGTAACTAGTATGTATGTATAAAGAAAGAAAAAAAAACCACGGTTAGGTGGTATATACAATTATGGACGGGCTGCCGAGTGCCGACACAGAGGTAGCCACAGCCGTGAACTACCGCACTGTACTGTGTCTGCTGCTAATATAGACTGGTTGATAAAGAGATAGTATACTCGTAACTAGTATGTATGTATAAAGAAAGAAAAAAAAACCACGGTTAGGTGGTATATACAATTATGGACGGGCTGCCGAGTGCCGACACAGAGGTAGCCACAGCCGTGAACTACCGCACTGTACTGTGTCTGCTGCTAATATATAGACTGGTTGATAAAGAGATAGTATACTCGTAACTAGTATGTATGTATAAAGAAAGAAAAAAAAACCACGGTTAGGTGGTATATACAATTATGGACGGGCTGCCGAGTGCCGACACAGAGGTAGCCACAGCCGTGAACTACCGCACTGTACTGTGTCTGCTGCTAATATATAGACTGGTTGATAAAGAGATAGTATACTCGTAACTAGTATGTATGTATAAAGAAAGAAAAAAAAACCACGGTTAGGTGGTATATACAATTATGGACGGGCTGCCGAGTGCCGACACAGAGGTAGCCACAGCCGTGAACTACCGCACTGTACTGTGTCTGCTGCTAATATAGACTGGTTGATAAAGAGATAGTATACTCGTAACTAGTATGTATGTATAAAGAAAGAAAAAAAAACCACGGTTAGGTGGTATATACAATTATGGACGGGCTGCCGAGTGCCGACACAGAGGTAGCCACAGCCGTGAACTACCGCACTGTACTGTGTCTGCTGCTAATATATAGACTGGTTGATAAAGAGATAGTATACTCGTAACTAGTATGTATGTATAAAGAAAGAAAAAAAAACCACGGTTAGGTGGTATATACAATTATGGACGGGCTGCCGAGTGCCGACACAGAGGTAGCCACAGCCGTGAACTACCGCACTGTACTGTGTCTGCTGCTAATATATAGACTGGTTGATAAAGAGATAGTATACTCGTAACTAGTATGTATGTATAAAGAAAGAAAAAAAACCACGGTTAGGTGGTATATACAATTATGGACGGGCTGCCGAGTGCCGACACAGAGGTAGCCACAGCCGTGAACTACCGCACTGTACTGTGTCTGCTGCTAATATAGACTGGTTGATAAAGAGATAGTATACTCGTAACTAGTATGTATGTATAAAGAAAGAAAAAAAAACCACGGTTAGGTGGTATATACAATTATGGACGGGCTGCCGAGTGCCGACACAGAGGTAGCCACAGCCGTGAACTACCGCACTGTACTGTGTCTGCTGCTAATATAGACTGGTTGATAAAGAGATAGTATACTACTAATATTATATATACTGGTGGTCAGGTCACTGGTCACTAGTCACACTGGCAGTGGCACTCCTGCAGCAAAAGTGTGCACTGTTTAATTTTAATATAATATTATGTACTCCTGGCTCCTGCTATAACCTATAACTGGCACTGCAGTGCTCCCCAGTCTCCCCCACAATTATAAGCTGTGTGAGCTGAGCACAGTCAGATATATATATACATTGATGCAGCACACTGGGCTGAGCAGTGCACACAGATATGGTATGTGACTGAGTCACTGTGTGTATCGTTTTTTTCAGGCAGAGAACGGATATATTAAATAAAGCAAACAACTGCACTGTCTGGTGGTCACTGTGGTCGTCAGTCACTAAACTCTGCACTCTCTTCTACAGTATCACAGCCTCAGGTCAATCTCTCTCTCTCTCTCTCAACCCTAATCTAAATGGAGAGGACGCCAGCCATGTCCTCTCCCTATCAATCTCAATGCACGTGTGAAAATGGCGGCGACGCGCGGCTCCTTATATAGAATCCGAGTCTCGCGAGAATCCGACAGCAAGGCGGGAGGATCCGAGTCTGCTCGGACCCGTGAAAAAAACATGAAGTTCGTGCGGGTTCGGATTCAGAGAAACCGAACCCGCTCATCTCTAGCTGCTACTACAGGTAAAGTATCCTTTATGGTTTTTTTTTAGCCAAAATATATTTTAGAAAATACACTAATGTATTGTGTTTTTCCATAGTCCCATCCAGGCCACACCTTAGTCCGCAAATGCGCACAGGTCAACCAACATCCAGCCGCAAACACGTGGCATTGAAAAAACCACGCCCAGATCTCCCGAGGGCCCCATCTGCATCTCCCCCTCACAGACGCATCTCTACTATGTCCTCAAGACCACCATCACAATTACTGGCAATTTACCCAACACGGGAAGCAGAATCCCCTCATCTGGCTGGTGAGTCCATAAAATAACACATCTGAACACTTACAAACACAGTGTACTTCTGATAATTATGTCAACGAAACAAACACACAGTAATGCAGCGTCAGTATAATTTTTTTTTCAACTAAAACAAACATTAATGTAAAGGGCTGAACACCTCCTCACTAAAGCAACCAAACTACATGAGTGCACACTTGAGGTATACAGTAATATAATGCTTATTAAAGTGCACACCATAATCTGCTGGGCAAGCTTCAGCACATGAGTATCATTGCTTATTGGGTTTTAATCTTATTAATAATATTTTCCTAGATTTATATGGCGGCACAAGGGATCCGCAGCGCCCATAACACAGTACATAATTAAATCTGCAAACCTTGCAAAAGCACAGTTATACTACAGGACAAAATAGGACAGGTTTAGAAAAGCCGGTGTTAGGTGCCATCAAAGGGAGTATTGAGTATAAGATAGTGAAAATAATTAAAGAAAAGGAACATGAGGAAAGAAGTCCCTGCTCCTGCGACCTTACAAAAAATAAAAAAATGTTGGTCTACTATGCCATTCATGTTTTGTTTTCTGCCTCATCTTACTTCAACAGGGTTTGTACATGATTGTTTTTTTGTCTATTCCTGATTGTCTAATGTTTTTAAATCAATCAAAACCACGAACCTAAAACAAAATAGGGTCTTCCGTTAAGAAAAATATTTGTTGTGGCTTTTGTTACAAACATATGTGTGTTATTTTTTTACAAACAGAATAATAAATGCAATGCAATATGATAGAAGTATAAAATGCATGTTGCATATTACTACAATGTTGTATTCTTATTAGAGATGTGCACCGGAAATTTTTCGGGTTTTGTGTTTTGGTTTTAGGTTCGGTTCCGTGGCCGTGTTTTGGGTTCGAACGCGTTTTGGCAAAACCTCACCAAATTTTTTTTGTCGGATTCGGATGTGTTTTGGATTCGGGTGTTTTTTTCAAAAAACCCTAAAAAACAGCTTAAATCATAGAATTTGGGGGTCATTTTGATCCCAAAGTATTATTAACCTCAATAACCATAATTTCCACTCATTTTCAGTCTATTCTGAACACCTCACACCTCACAATATTATTTTAGTCCTAAAATTTGCACCGAGGTCGCTGGATGACTAAGCTCAGCGACCCAAGTGGCCGACACAAACACCTGGCCCATCTAGGAGTGGCACTGCAGTGTCACGCAGGATGGCCCTTTCCAAAAAACACTCCCCAAACAGCACATGACGCAAAGAAAAAAAGAGGCGCAATGAGGTAGCTGTGTGACTAAGCTCAGCGACCCTAGTGGCCGACACAAACACCTGGCCCATCTAGGAGTGGCACTGCAGTGTCACGCAGGATGGCCCTTCCAAAAAACACTCCCCAAACAGCACATGACGCAAAGAAAAAAAGAGGCGCAATGAGGTAGCTGTGTGAGTAAGCTATGCGACCCTAGTGGCCGACACAAACACCTGGCCCATCTAGGAGTGGCACTGCAGTGTCAGGCCGGATGGCCCTTCCAAAAAATACTCCCCAAACAGCACATGACGCAAAGAAGAAAAAAAAGAGGCGCAATGAGGTAGCTGTGTGACTAAGATAAGCGACCCTAGTGGCCGACACAAACACCTGGCCCATCTAGGAGTGGCACTGCAGTGTCACGCAGGATGGCCCTTCCAAAAAACACTCCCCAAACAGCACATGACGCAAAGAAAAAAAGAGGCGCAATGAGGTAGCTGTGTGAGTAAGCTAAGCGACCCTAGTGGCCGACACAAACACCTGGCCCATCTAGGAGTGGCACTGCAGTGTCAGGCCGGATGGCCCTTCCAAAAAATACTCCCCAAACAGCACACGACGCAAAGAAGAAAAAAAAAGAGGCGCAATGTGGTAGCTGTGTGACTAAGATAAGCGACCCTAGTGGCCGACACAAACACCTGGCCCATCTAGGAGTGGCACTGCAGTGTCACGCAGGATGGCCCTTCCAAAAAACACTCCCCAAACAGCACATGACGCAAAGAAAAAAAGAGGCGCAATGAGGTAGCTGTGTGAGTAAGCTAAGCGACCCTAGTGGCCGACACAAACACCTGGCCCATCTAGGAGTGGCACTGCAGTGTCAGGCCGGATGGCCCTTCCAAAAAATACTCCCCAAACAGCACATGACGCAAAGAAGAAAAAAATGAGGCGCAATGAGGTAGCTGTGTGACTAAGATAAGTGACCCTAGTGGCGGACACAAACACCTGGCCCATCTAGGAGTGGCACTGCAGTGTCACGCAGGATGGCCCTTCCAAAAAACACTCCCCAAACAGCACATGACGCAAAGAAAAAAAGAGGCGCAATGAGGTAGCTGTGTGAGTAAGCTAAGCGACCCTAGTGGCCGACACAAACACCTGGCCCATCTAGGAGTGGCACTGCAGTGTCAGGCCGGATGGCCCTTCCAAAAAACACTCCCCAAACAGCACATGACGCAAAGAAAATGAAAGAAAAAAGAGGTGCAAGATGGAATTGTCCTTGGGCCCTCCCACCCACCCTTATGTTGTATAAACAGGACATGCACACTTTAACCAACCCATCATTTCAGTGACAGGGTCTGCCACACGACTGTGACTGAAATGACGGGTTGGTTTGGACCCCCACCAAAAAAGAAGCAATTAATCTCTCCTTGCACAAACTGGCTCTACAGAGGCAAGATGTCCACCTCATCATCATCCTCCGATTCATCACCGTGTACATCCCCCTCCTCACAGATTATCAATTCGTCCCCACTGGAATCCACCATCACAGCTCCCTGTGTACTTTGTGGAGGCAATTGCTGCTGGTGAATGTCTCCATGGAGGAATTGATTATAATTCATTTTAATGAACATCATCTTCTCCACATTTTCTGGAAGTAACCTCGTACGCCGATTGCTGACAAGGTGAGTGGCGGCACTAAACACTCTTTCGGAGTACACACTTGTGGGAGGGCAACTTAGGTAGAATAAAGCCAGTTTGTGCAAGGGCCTCCAAATTGCCTCTTTTTCCTGCCAGTATACGTACGGACTGTCTGACGTGCCTACTTGGATGCGGTCACTCATATAATCCTCCACCATTCTTTCAATGGTGAGAGAATCATATGCAGTGACAGTAGACGACATGTCCGTAATCCTTCAGTCCGGACCAGATGTCAGCATCAGCAGTCGCTCCAGACTGCCCTGCATCACCGCCAGCGGGTGGGCTCGGAATTCTGAGCCTTTTCCTCGCACCCCCAGTTGCGGGAGAATGTGAAGGAGGAGATGTTGACAGGTCACGTTCCGCTTGACAATTTTCTCACCAGCAGTTCTTTGAACCCCTGCAGACTTGTGTCTGCCGGAAAGAGAGATACAACGTAGGTTTTAAATCTAGGATCGAGCACGGTGGCCAAAATGTAGTGCTCTGATTTCAACAGATTGACCACCCGTGAATCCTTGTTAAGCGAATTAAGGGCTCCATCCACAAGTCCCACATGCCTAGCGGAATCGCTCAGTGTTAGCTCCTCCTTCAATGTCTCCAGCTTCTTCTGCAAAAGCCTGATGAGGGGAATGACCTGACTCAGGCTGGCAGTGTCTGAACTGACTTCACGTGTGGCAAGTTCAAAAGGTTGCAGAACCTTGCACAACGTTGAAATCATTCTCCACTGCGCTTGAGACAGGTGCATTCCACCTCCTATATCGTGGTCAGTTGTATAGGCTTGAATGGCCTTTTGCTGCTCCTCCAACCTCTGAAGCATATAGAGGGTTGAATTCCACCTCGTTACCACTTCTTGCTTCAGATGATGGCAGGGCAGGTTCAGGCGTTTTTGGTGTTGCTCCAGTCTTCTGTACGTGGTGCCTGTACGCCGAAAGTGTCCCGCAATTCTTCTGGCCACCGACAGCATCTCTTGCACGCCCCTGTCGTTTTTTAAAAAATTCTGCACCACCAAATTCAAGGTATGTGCAAAACATGGGACGTGCTGGAATTTGCCCATATTTAATGCACACACAATATTGCTGGCGTTGTCTGATGCCACAAATCCACAGGAGAGTCCAATTGGGGTAAGCCATTCTGCGATGATCTTCCTCAGTTGCCGTAAGAGGTTTTTAGCTGTGTGCGTATTCTGGAAAGCGGTGATACAAAGCGTAGCCTGCCTAGGAAAGAGTTGGCATTTGCGAGATGCTGCTACTGGTGCCGCCGCTGCTGTTCTTGCGGCGGGAGTCAATACATCTACCCAGTGGGCTGTCACAGTCATATAGTCCTGAGTCTGCCCTGCTCCACTTGTCCACATGTCCGTGGTTAAGTGGACATTGGGTACAACTGCATTTTTTAGGACACTGGTGAGTCTTTTTCTGAGGTCTGTGTACATTTTCGGTATCGCCTGCCTAGAGAAATGGAACCTAGATGGTATTTGGTACCGGGGACACAGTACCTCAATCAAGTCTATAGTTGGCTCTGCAGTAATGATGGATACCGGAACCACGTTTCTCACCGCCCAGGATGCCAAGGCCTCAGTTATCCGCTTTGCAGCAGGATGACTGCTGTGATATTTCATCTTCCTCGCAAAGGACTGTTGGACAGTCAATTGCTTGGTGGAAGTAGTAAAAGTGGTCTTACGACTTCCCCTCTGGGATGACCATCGACTCCCAGCAGCAACAACAGCAGCGCCAGCAGCAGTAGGCGTTACACTCAAGGATGCATCGGAGGAATCCAAGGCAGGAGACGACTCGTCAGAATTGCCAGTGACATGGCCTGCAGGACTATTGGCATTCCTGGGGAAGGAGGAAATTGACACTGAGGGAGTTGGTGGGGTGGTTTGCGTGAGCTTGGTTACAAGAGGAAGGGATTTACTGGTCAGTGGACTGCTTCCGCTGTCGCCCAAAGTTTTTGAACTTGTCACTGACTTATGATGAATGCGCTGCAGGTGACGTATAAGAGAGGATGTTCCGAGGTGGTTAACGTCCTTACCCCTACTTATTACAGCTTGGCAAAGGCAACACACGGCTTGACACCTGTTGTCCGCATTTCTGTTGAAATACTTCCACACCGAAGAGCTGATTTTTTTGGTATTTTCACCAGGCATGTCAATGGCCATATTCCTCCCACGGACAACAGGTGTCTCCCCGGGTGCCTGACTTAAACAAACTACCTCACCATCAGAATCCTCCTTGTCAATTTCCACCCCAGCGCCAGCAACACCCATATCCTCTTCATCCTGGTGTACTTCAACACTGACATCTTCAATCTGACTATCAGGAACTGGACTGCGGGTGCTCCTTCCAGCACTTGCAGGGGGCGTGCAAATGGTGGAAGGCGCATGCTCTTCACGTCCAGTGTTGGGAAGGTCAGGCATCGCAACCGACACAATTGGACTCTCCTTGTGGATTTGTGATTTCGAAGAACGCACAGTTCTTTGCTGTGCTTTTGCCAGCTTAAGTCTTTTCATTTTTCTAGCGAGAGGCTGAGTGCTTCCATCCTCATGTGAAGCTGAACCACTAGCCATGAACATAGGCCAGGGCCTCAGCCGTTCCTTGCCACTCCGTGTGGTAAATGGCATATTGGCAAGTTTACGCTTCTCCTCCGACGATTTTATTTTAGATTTTTGAGTCCTTTTTTTACTGATATTTTGTGTTTTGGATTTTACATGCTCTGTACTATGACATTGGGCATCGGCCTTGGCAGACGACGTTGATGGAATTTCATCGTCTCGGCCATGACTAGTGGCAGCAGCTTCAGCACGAGGTGGAAGTGGATCTTGATCTTTCCCTATTTTTGGAACCTCAACATTTTTGTTCTCCATATTTTAATAGGCACAACTAAAAGGCACCTCAGGTAAACAATGGAGATGGATGGATACTAGTATACTTATGGATGACGAGTGACTGACGACACAGAGGTAGCTACAGCCGTGGACTACCATACTGCGTCTGCTAGTATAGAGATGATAATGATATAAAAAATATATATATATCACTACTGCAGGTATATATAATATAATGACGGACCTGCTGGACACTGTCAGCAGACTCCTAAACTACTAGTATGAAGAAGATAGAAAAAAAAAACCCACCACAGGTAGGTATACAATTATGGACGAGCACTGACGACACAGAGGTAGCTACAGCCGTGGACTACCGTACTGCGTCTGCTAGTATAGAGATGATAATGATATAAAAAATATATATATATCACTACTGCAGGTATATATAATATATTGACGGACCTGCTGGACACTGTTAGCAGACTCCTAAACTACTAGTATGAAGAAGATAGAAAAAAAAAACCCACCACAGGTAGGTATACAATTATGGACGAGCACTGACGACACAGAGGTAGCCACAGCCGTGGACTACCGTACTGCGTCTGCTAGTATAGAGATGATAATGATATAAAAAATATATATATATATCACTACTGCAGGTATATATAATATAATGACGGACCTGCTGGACACTGTCAGCAGACTCCTAAACTACTAGTATGAAGAAGATAGAAAAAAAAACCCCACCACAGGTAGGTATACAATTATGGACGAGCACTGATGACACAGAGGTAGCCACAGCCGTGGACTACCGTACTGCGTCTGCTAGTATAGAGATGATAATGATATAAAAAATATATATATATCACTACTGCAGGTATACATAATATAATGACGGACCTGCTGGACACTGTCATCAGACTCCTAAACTACTAGTATGAAGAAGATAGAAATAAAAACCCTACCACAGGTAGGTATACAATTATGGACGAGCACTGATGACACAGAGGTAGCCACAGCCGTGGACTACCGTACTGCGTCTGCTAGTATAGAGATGATAATGATATAAAAAATATATATATATCACTACTGCAGGTATATATAATATAATGACGGACCTGCTGGACACTGTCAGCAGACTCATAAACTACTAGTATGAAGAAGATAGAAAAAAAAAACCCCACCATAGGTAGGTATACAATTATGGACGAGCACTGACGACACAGAGGTAGCCACAGCCGTGGACTACCGTACTGCGTCTGCTAGTATAGAGATGATAATGATATAAAAAATATATATATATCACTACTGCAGGTATATATAATATAATGACGGACCTGCTGGACACTGTCAGCAGACTCCTAAACTACTAGTATGAAGAAGATAGAAAAAAAAACCCCACCACAGGTAGGTATACAATTATGGACGAGCACTGACGACACAGAGGTAGCTACAGCCGTGGACTACCATACTGCGTCTGCTAGTATAGAGATGATAATGATATAAAAAATATATATATATCACTACTGCAGGTATATATAATATAATATAATGACGGACCTGCTGGACACTGTCAGCAGACTCCTAAACTACTAGTATGAAGAAGATAGAAAAAAAAACCCCACCACAGGTAGGTATACAATTATGGATGAGCACTGACGACACAGAGGTAGCCACAGCCGTGGACTACCGTACTGCGTCTGCTAGTATAGAGATGATAATGATATAAAAAATATATATATATCACTACTGCAGGTATATATAATATAATGACGGACCTGCTGGACACTGTCAGCAGACTCCTAAACTACTAGTATGAAGAAGATAGAAAAAAAAACCCCACCACAGGTAGGTATACAATTATGGACGAGCACTGACGACACAGAGGTAGCCACAGCCGTGGACTACCGTACTGCGTCTGCTAGTATAGAGATGATAATGATATAAAAAATATATATATATCACTACTGCAGGTATATATAATATAATGACGGACCTGCTGGACACTGTCAGCAGACTCCTAAACTACTAGTATGAAGAAGATAGAAAAAAAAACCCCACCACAGGTAGGTATACAATTATGGACGAGCACTGACGACACAGAGGTAGCCACAGCCGTGGACTACCGTACTGCATCTGCTAATATAGAGATGATAAAGATGATAGAGATGAACAAAAAAAATATAACACTACTGCAGGTAAATATTTATATAATATAATGAATGACGGACCTGCTGGACACTGTCAGCAGAATGCGTTTATAGAATAAAAAAAAAAACACCACAGGAGTGTTTAACTTTTTCAGGCAGACAATATACTGGTGGTCACTGGTCAGTCACACTGGCAGCAAAAGTGTGCACTGTACTCCTGCTATAACTGCACCCCAGTCTCCCCCACAATTCAGCTGTGTGAGCAGTGAGCACTCAGCACAGTCAGATATACATAGATGATATTATCATGCAGCACACTGAGGCTGAGCACAGATATGGTATGTGACTGTGTATCGTTTTTTTTCAGGCAGAGAACGGATTATATTAAATAATAAATAAAACTGGTGGTTGTCAGTCACTAGTAACTAACTATCAGCAAAACTCTGCACTCTGAGTACTCCTAATGCTCCCCAAAATTACTAAGTAATCAACTCAAGTGTCTCTATCTATTCTAACGGAGAGGACGCCAGCCACGTCCTCTCCCTATCAATCTCAATGCACGTGTGAAAATGGCGGCGACGCGCGGCTCCTTATATAGAATCCGAGTCTCGCGATAGAATACGAGCCTCGCGAGAATCCGACAGCGGGATGATGACGTTCGGGCGCGCTCGGGTTAGCCGAGCAAGGCGGGAAGATCCGAGTCTGCCTCGGACCCGTGTAAAAAGGCTGAAGTTCGGGGGGGTTCGGATTCCGAGGAACCGAACCCGCTCATCTCTAATTCTTATACCACACACAGATGATGTCAGCATGCCCACGGACCAGCAGACACTGCAAACTGATGCCACGTTTGTTCTGGATCTCCGCTCATTACAGACAACGCAACCTAGCACGGTACCTGTGGCCCCGCCTCCACAACAAACAAGTCCGCAACCAATAATGAGCCCAAGTACACCACTGGCTCAAACTGAAGAGCAGACATTTTGGGCCAACTGGGCAAACCACCAGAGGCTCAATTCAGACTGTCTCCAAAGACAAAATCAGCTGCTGGCAAGTCTGCCACATTACATGCCACGCATAAGTCAAAATCTCAGCAGAGAACATTTGGAAACCAGTCGTGTGGCGACTTGTCTGGAGCAAATGCGGGCAGAAAACAGCACCATGATGACCACTTTACAGAGAATTCTGGATGAACAAATGAGGCAATATCAAAACTACCTGCATCTCCTTGAAAGGAACAATAGCCTTACAGAAAGTCTGGGTAGAATTATAGAGAATAACACGGCCTCCAATAACCAATTAAATGCTACACTCACTAACTTAAGCCACAACATAAGTGCTTTTCTCTCCCAACAAGCGAGCACTAGCTCAGGAACTACAACTCCAATAAATACCCCAGTGACCTCCCCAATAAGGAGGTCAAGCAGATCAAGACCTCATGTCCCTGGCCCCTCCTCTGAAGCCTCCAAGGCTACACGAAAAAAATAAAGCCAGCCTCTGCAGATGGCAGATGCATAAGTGGGGTTAACACTGTCGGTTGACGTTTGCAATGTACACACTTTCACACTTTAATAAACATATTTGTGGTTTAAACATAAAAATGTTGTGGATAATCGGTATTTCTACCATTTCTGAGGGTGAGATGTTAATCTTGTACTTATTGACCTTTTAAAGTATCACAATTATATGTGTAATTTTTGGTGAGGGTGCAACACATGTAAACACGCTTTTCAAAAGCAGGTCTATTTTTTTGGCGTATTTTTTTACGATTCTATCTTGAACACGAACGTAATGGACCTTTCACGGGGAAAAATACAAATACGAATTCTTGGTAAACTACCGAGTTCTACCAAATAACAGGCGTATTTGACCGATGGTGTATTCATTCGTATTTTTTCCCGTTGACTTCTAAAAAAAATACGAATGCCCTCATCACTGCCGAGATTTCTGTTTAGTAAATGACCGAGATGACACTGAAGAAAAAACACCATCTCGGTCAAAATCTGGAGCTTAGTAAATTTCCCTCCATGTGTGCTGCATTACACTTTCACATTTGACACCTGTCTTTTATGCGCCAATCTACAGAATGCCCCTGTGAGCTCTGTCTGCTTTGCCTGCTTGGTGTACTGTAAAATCCCCCTCTTGCTCCTCACACATTTCTGCCTTCACATTACATGTTGAGAACTGTCTTTGTAACTGGAAGCCATTTTTTTAAAACTACAATAAAACAATTTAAAAAAAAAAAAGATAATGATTTGTAGAAGTATAGATGAGAAGAACTAATGTAAACTGTGTAGCTAGTTTTTTAAAGAAAAAACTGTTTGAGGGATTGCTGTTTGAAGTCTGTCACCATGCAGCAATAAGCAGGACAAACTGCTAGAAACAGACGGTTGCTATAGAAACCTAGTTTAGCTGAGTCTCTTGCTAACATGTTATGTTGATGCAGGGCAGTGATATTAAAATCTGAAAATAATAATATAAAAGCATACTAGTACCATATTGGAGCCTCTAATTGTAGTACACCCAGCTGCAAAGTATTTCAGATAACATTACCTGAAGGCCATTTCTGGATTCATCTCTAGTGATTTCTCTATGTTTCAAGAAGCCTGGAATATGCATTAAGGTAATTAATAGAGTGCTTTTATAGCAAATTTTAGTTTCATTTGTGGAACTCATTATTCCACACTGCAGCTGCACCTAACAGAGTGGTAACTCACCATTGTTTGAGGTGGCGTCTTAGAAAAAGCCACAGACGGTGAAAAATAGTGCAACAGTTGCACTTTAAAATGTTAGACAAGTTACTTCATTTTATATACTCTATTTCTCATACGTCCTAGAGGATGCTGGGGACGACATCAAGACCATGGGGGTATAGACGGGATCCGCAGGAGACATGGGCACTCTAAAAACTTTTCATTGGGTGTGAATTGGCTCCTCCCTCTATGCCCCTCCTCCAGACCTCAGTTTTAGAAATGTGCCCAGGTCGACTGGATGCACTCTGAGGAGCTCTACTGAGTTTCTCTGAAAAGACTTATGTTAGGTTTTCTATTTTCAGGGAGATCTGCTGGCATCACACTCCCTGCTTCGTGGGACTGAGGGGGCAGAAGCAGAACCAACTTCCTCAGAGTTTCATGGCTTTGCTTCTGGCTGACAGGACACCATTAGCTCCTGAAGGGAACTGAACGCTAGCCGTGTCTAGATGCTCACTCCCACAGCACGCCGTCACCCCCTCACAGAGCCAGAAGTCAGAAGACAGGTGAGTATGAGAAGAATGATCTTCAATCAAGTAAGTGACGGATAAGGTGCGGCGCGGCTAACGGCAGCACAGCGCGCCATTGCTGCCCACACACACAGGCACTGCAGGGTGCAGGGCGCTGGGGGGGGGGCGCGCCCTGGGCAGCAAGAAATATACCTCAAACTGGCTAAAAGGGGGCATAAGATGCCCAGGCACAGCCCTACCCCCGCCAGTATACATATTATGAAAAGTTTCTGAGGTAAAAAGGGCGGAGCTTCTTCCTCAGGCAGCCAGCACACTACTCAGCACCATTTTCTCTCTCTCCTCAGGCGGCAGAGAACACGCTGGTCCTCTCCTCCACTTCTGACAAGTACAGGGTGCTATAAAGGGGCGGCACAAAGCGATTGTGGTGCATTTGATAGTGTATATTACTATTTAAAAGCGCTTTTGGGCTGTGAACATACTGTGTTCACAGGCAATACTGGCGCTGGGTTTGTGAACTGGCTGTTCCTATCATGTGTCCCTCTGACTGATTTTACTGTGGGTCTGTCCCCAAAATAAGTCCCAGTGTGTCTGTGAGTGTGGTGTACACGTGTGAGGCATGTCTGAGGCAGGGAGTTCCTCCCCGGAGGAAGCCATTTTAGGGTCACAGAGTTGTAATGTGGTGGCGCCACCGGCACACCAAGAGCCTGCATGGGTGAAAGAGCTACGTGACGTATGCATCTGATTAACCGTAGATTGGATAAGTCTGAATCTAAGGCTGCATGCTGGAGAAAATCTGTGGAAGATGTGATTTTTCAGGATGCTGTTATTCCTTATGCGGGCGGCCCCTCTAGGTCACATAAGAGACCATTTGTAAATATTGTAAACACTGATACCGACACGGATTCTGATTCTTGTGTTGACAATAGTGAATCCAGAGAGATAGATCATAAATTGGCAAAAAGTATACAATATATGATTGTGGCTATAAGGGACGTGTTCTAGGTTACAGACAGCACTCTTGTACCTCAGGAGAAAGCTTGTTTATGTAAGGAAAGGAAATCCAAAGTCACGTTCCCTCCTTCACACAAACTAAATGCTCTATTTGAAGGGATGTGGGTGAATCCTGATAAAAAAAAATGTGTTCCCAAAAGGATTCACATAGCTTATCCTTTCCCGGTTGAAGACAGGAAAAAATGGGTTCACCCCCTGTGTTAGACAGTGCACTTTGCAGGTTGACAAAGAAGGTAATTCTCCCTGCTCCTGGCACGGCTTCTCTTAAAGAGCTGGCAGACCGCAAAATGGAAATGACATTGAAATCCATTTATATTACCAATGGTACACTGCTCAGGCCCACTATTGCCTGCGCATGGGTGAGTCGCGCTATTGAAAAATGGTCAGAAAGCGTGTCATCAGAAATTGACATGATTGATAAAGATGAGATACTCCTTAAGTTAGGGAATATCAAGGACGCTGCCGCCTACATGCTGGAAGCAATGAAGGATATTGGACTCTTGAGTTCACAAGCCGCTACCATGGCAGTATCGGCTAGGTGGGCATTATGGATTCGCCAGTGGAACGTGGATGCAGATTCCAAAAGAAACATGGAGGCTCTCCCATATAAAGGTGAGGCCTTATTTGGCGATGGCCTGGATGCATTAGTCTCGGCGGCTACCGCAGGTAACTCAACATTTTTGCCCTCTGCGCCTGCACCGGCAAAAAAGACCTATCACCCGCAAATGCAGTCCTTTCGGCCCAATAAATACAAAAAGACGAGAGGTTCCCCCTTCTTTGCAGGAAGGGGAAGGGGAAGGAGAAAGAAGCCCAAGAGCAAAAGTCTACCCTTAATTCTGCCAAATCCCCAGCATGACGCTGGAACTCCCTTGCGGGAGGCCACTCGGGTGGGGGCACGTCTCAAACTCTTCAGCCAGGATTGGATTCTGTCTGGCCTGGACCCCTGGGTGTTGCAAATAGTATCCTAGGGATAGAAGCTAGAGTTTCAAGACGTTCCCCCATGCCGATTTTTCAAATCGACCTTGCCAGCTTCTCCGCCAGAGAGAGAAGCAGAAACAGCAGCAAATCCAAAAAATTATGTCAAGATCAGGTCATAGTCCTGGTACCATTGTCACAACAAGGGCGGGGTTTTTATTCAAGCCTTTTTGTTGTTCCGAAGCCGGACGGCTCGGTCAGACCGATCCTAAATCTAAAAAATCTGAATTTCTTCCTGAAAAGGTTCAAGTTCAAGATGGAATCACTTCGGGCAGTGATTGCCAGTCTGGAGGAGGGGAACTACTTGGTGTCGGTGGACATAAAGGATGCTTACCTGCATGTTCCCATTTATCCTCCTCACCAGGCTTATCTGAGATTTGCAATTCAGGATTGCCATTACCAATTCCAGACATTACCTTTTGGTCTCTCAATGGCGCCGAGGGTATTCACCAAGGTGATGGCGGAGATGATGGTCCTCCTTCGTCAGAAAGGAGTCAATATAATCCCTTATCTGGACGACCTCCTGATAAAGGCGAGATCCAGGGAGCAGTTATTACAAAACATATCCCTCTCCCTGTCAATACTCCAACAACACGGGTGGATCATAAATTACCCAAAGTCACAGTTGGAACCGACGACAAGGTTGTCTTTCCTCGGGATGATTCTGGACACAGAAGTTCAGAGAGTATTTCTTCCACTGGAAAAGGCTCTGGAAATCCAGAAAATGGTAAAACAGTTATTGTAACAATCCAGTGTGTCGAGCCATCAGTGCATTCGGTTGTTGGGGAAGATGGTGGTGGCCTACGAAGCCATACAGTTTGGCAGGTTCCATGCCAGAGTATTCCAGTGGGAACTGTTGGACAAGTGGTCGGGGTCACACCTACACATGCACAGAAGGATAATCCTGTCATCAAAAACCAGGATTTTGCTCCTGTGGTGGTTGCACAGCTCTCACCTGCTAGAGGGATGCAGGTTCGGCATTCAGGACTGGGTCCTAGTAACCACAGATGCAAGTCTCTGAGGCTGGGGAGCAGTCTCTCAGGGAGAAAACTTCCAGGGACGTTGGTCACATCAGGAAGCCTGCCTTCACATAAATGTGCTGGAGCTAAGAGCCATTTACAACGGCCTTCAACAAGCGGTATATCTTCTTCAAGATCGTCCCGTGCAGATCCAGGCGGACAATGTAACAGCAGTCGCATACATAAACAGGCAGGGCGGAACGAAAAGCAGAGCGGCAATGGCAGAGGCAACAAAAATCCTCCGCTGGGCAGAAAAACATCTACAAGCTCTGTCGGCAATATTCATTCCGGGAGTAGACAACTGGGAAACAGACTTCCTCAGCAGACACGATCTCCATCCAGGAGAGTGGGGCCTCCACCAAGAAGTCTTCGCAGAGGTGACAAGTCTTTGGGGAGTTCCTCAAATAGACATGATGGTGTCTCGTCTCAACAAGAAGCTTCAGAGATACTGTTCCAGGTCGAGAGACCCTCAAGCAGTAGCAGTGGATGCACTGGTGACCCAGTGGGTGTTTCCGTCAGTGTATGTTTTACCTCCACTTCCGCTGATCCCAAAAGTACTCAGGATCATAAGAAAGACAAGTGTTCGAGCAATCTTCATTGCTCCAGACTGGCCAAGAAGGGCTTGGTACCAAGATCTTCAGCAGTTACTTATAGGTGATCCTCGGCCTCTTGCCTCCTTGGGAGGACCTGCTGCAGCAGGGGCCATGTGTGTACAAAGACTTACTGTGGCTACGTTTGACGGCATGGCTGTTGAGTGCCATATCCTAGCCAGGAAAGGTATTCCTAAGGAGGTCATCCCCACCCTTATTCAGGCCAGAAAGGGAGTAACGTCAAAACATTACCACCGTATTTGGAGAAACTATGTGTCTTGGTGTGAATCCAAGAAAGCTCCTACGGAAGAGTTTCACTTAAGACGTTTTCTCCATTTTTTGCAGGATGGTGTTTAAACGGGCCTACGATTGGGATCAATCAAGGTCCAGATTTCGGCCTTGTCAGTGTTCTTCCAAAAACAATTGGCCTCTCTTCCAGAGGTTCAGACCTTCATGAAAGGGATTCTGCACATCCAGCCTCCATTCATGTCTCCAGTGGCACCATGGGACCTTAACGTAGTATTGCAGTACCTTCAATCGGATTGGTTTGAGCCTCTACAAAAGATAGAGTTGAAGTTTCTCACTTGGAAAGTGGTGATGCTTTTGGCATTGGCATCCGCAAGGCGGGTGTCTGAATTGGGGGCCTTGTCTCACAAGAGCCCTTACCTGATTTTCCATGAAGATAGAGCAGAGTTGCGGACTCGCCAACATTTTCTTCCGAAGGTGGTTTCTGCTTTTCACTAGAGATGAGCGCCGGAAATTTTTCGGGTTTTGTGTTTTGGTTTTGGGTTCGGTTCCGCGGCCGTGTTTTGGGTTCGACCGCGTTTTGGCAAAACCTCACCGAATTTTTTTTGTCGGATTCGGGTGTGTTTTGGATTCGGGTGTTTTTTTCAAAAAACCCTAAAAAACAGCTTAAATCATAGAATTTGGGGGTAATTTTGATCCCAAAGTATTATTAACCTCAAAAAACATAATTTACACTCATTTTCAGCCTATTCTGAACACATCACACCTCACAATATTATTTTTAGTCCTAAAATTTGCACCGAGGTCGCTGTGTGAGTAAGATAAGCGACCCTAGTGGCCGACACAAACACCGGGCCCATCTAGGAGTGGCACTGCAGTGTCACGCAGGATGTCCCTTCCAAAAAACCCTCCCCAAACAGCACATGACGCAAAGAAAAAAAGAGGCGCAATGAGGTAGCTGACTGTGTGAGTAAGATTAGCGACCCTAGTGGCCGACACAAACACCGGGCACATCTAGGAGTGGCACTGCAGTGTCACGCAGGATGTCCCTTCCAAAAAACCCTCCCCAAACAGCACATGACGCAAAGAAAAAAAGAGGCGCAATGAGGTAGCTGTGTGAGTAAGATTAGCGACCCTAGTGGCCGACACAAACACCGGGCCCATCTAGGAGTGGCACTGCAGTGTCACGCAGGATGTCCCTTCCAAAAAACCCTCCCCAATCAGCACATGATGCAAAGAAAAAGAAAAGAAAAAAGAGGTGCAAGATGGAATTATCCTTGGGCCCTCCCACCCACCCTTATGTTGTATAAACAAAACAGGACATGCACACTTTAACCAACCCATCATTTCAGTGACAGGGTCTGCCACACGACTGTGACTGATATGACGGGTTGGTTTGGACCCCCCCCCAAAAAAGAAGCAATTAATCTCTCCTTGCACAAACTGGCTCTACAGAGGCAAGATGTCCACCTCATCTTCACCCTCCGATATATCACCGTGTACATCCCCCTCCTCACAGATTATCAATTCGTCCCCACTGGAATCCACCATCTCAGCTCCCTGTGTACTTTGTGGAGGCAATTGCTGCTGGTCAATGTCTCCGCGGAGGAATTGATTATAATTCATTTTAATGAACATCATCTTCTCCACATTTTCTGGATGTAACCTCGTACGCCGATTGCTGACAAGGTGAGCGGCGGCACTAAACACTCTTTCGGAGTACACACTTGTGGGAGGGCAACTTAGGTAGAATAAAGCCAGTTTGTGCAAGGGCCTCCAAATTGCCTCTTTTTCCTGCCAGTATAAGTACGGACTGTGTGACGTGCCTACTTGGATGCGGTCACTCATATAATCCTCCACCATTCTATCAATGTTGAGAGAATCATATGCAGTGACAGTAGACGACATGTCCGTAATCGTTGTCAGGTCCTTCAGTCCGGACCAGATGTCAGCATCAGCAGTCGCTCCAGACTGCCCTGCATCACCGCCAGCGGGTGGGCTCGGAATTCTGAGCCTTTTCCTCGCACCCCCAGTTGCGGGAGAATGTGAAGGAGGAGATGTTGACAGGTCGCGTTCCGCTTGACTTGACAATTTTGTCACCAGCAGGTCTTTCAACCCCAGCAGACCTGTGTCTGCCGGAAAGAGAGATCCAAGGTAGGCTTTAAATCTAGGATCGAGCACGGTGGCCAAAATGTAGTGCTCTGATTTCAACAGATTGACCACCCGTGAATCCTTGTTAAGCGAATTAAGGGCTGCATCCACAAGTCCCACATGCCTAGCGGAATCGCTCCGTGTTAGCTCCTTCTTCAATGCCTCCAGCTTCTTCTGCAAAAGCCTGATGAGGGGAATGACCTGACTCAGGCTGGCAGTGTCTGAACTGACTTCACGTGTGGCAAGTTCAAAGGGCATCAGAACCTTGCACAACGTTGAAATCATTCTCCACTGCACTTGAGACAGGTGCATTCCATCTCCTATATCGTGCTCAATTGTATAGGCTTGAATGGCCTTTTGCTGCTCCTCCAACCTCTGAAGCATATAGAGGGTTGAATTCCACCTCGTTACCACTTCTTGCTTCAGATGATGGCAGGGCAGGTTCAGTAGTTTTTGGTGGTGCTCCAGTCTTCTGTACGTGGTGCCTGTACGCCGAAAGTGTCCCGCAATTTTTCTGGCCACCGACAGCATCTCTTGCACGCCCCTGTCGTTTTTTAAAAAATTCTGCACCACCAAATTCAAGGTATGTGCAAAACATGGGACGTGCTGGAATTTGCCCATATTTAATGCACACACAATATTGCTGGCGTTGTCCGATGCCACAAATCCACAGGAGAGTCCAATTGGGGTAAGCCATTCCGCGATGATCTTCCTCAGTTGCCGTAAGAGGTTTTCAGCTGTGTGCGTATTCTGGAAAGCGGTGATACAAAGCGTAGCCTGCCTAGGAAAGAGTTGGCGTTTGCGAGATGCTGCTACTGGTGCCGCCGCTGCTGTTCTTGCGGCGGGAGTCCATACATCTACCCAGTGGGCTGTCACAGTCATATAGTCCTGACCCTGCCCTGCTCCACTTGTCCACATGTCCGTGGTTAAGTGGACATTGGGTACAACTGCATTTTTTAGGACACTGGTGAGTCTTTTTCTGACGTCCGTGTACATTCTCGGTATCGCCTGCCTAGAGAAGTGGAACCTAGATGGTATTTGGTAACGGGGGCACACTGCCTCAATAAATTGTCTAGTTCCCTGTGAACTAACGGCGGATACCGGACGCACGTCTAACACCAACATAGTTGTCAAGGACTCAGTTATCCGCTTTGCAGTAGGATGACTGCTGTGATATTTCATCTTCCTCGCAAAGGACTGTTGAACAGTCAATTGCTTACTGGAAGTAGTACAAGTGGGCTTACGACTTCCCCTCTGGGATGACCATCGACTCCCAGCGGCAACAACAGCAGCGCCAGCAGCAGTAGGCGTTACACGCAAGGATGCATCGGAGGAATCCCAGGCAGGAGAGGACTCGTCAGACTTGCCAGTGACATGGCCTGCAGGACTATTGGCATTCCTGGGGAAGGAGGAAATTGACACTGAGGGAGTTGGTGGGGTGGTTTGCGTGAGCTTGGTTACAAGAGGAAGGGATTTACTGGTCAGTGGACTGCTTCCGCTGTCACCCAAAGTTTTTGAACTTGTCACTGACTTATTATGAATGCGCTGCAGGTGACGTATAAGGGAGGATGTTCCGAGGTGGTTAACGTCCTTACCCCTACTTATTACAGCTTGACAAAGGGAACACACGGCTTGACACCTGTTGTCCGCATTTCTGGTGAAATACCTCCACACCGAAGAGCTGATTTTTTTGGTATTTTCACCTGGCATGTCAACGGCCATATTCCTCCCACGGACAACAGGTGTCTCCCCGGGTGCCTGACTTAAACAAACCACCTCACCATCAGAATCCTCCTGGTCAATTTCCTCCCCAGCGCCAGCAACACCCATATCCTCCTCATCCTGGTGTACTTCAACACTGACATCTTCAATCTGACTATCAGGAACTGGACTGCGGGTGCGCCTTCCAGCACTTGCAGGGGGCATGCAAATAGTGGAAGGCGCATGCTCTTCACGTCCAGTGTTGGGAAGGTCAGGCATCGCAACCGACACAATTGGACTCTCCTTGTGGATTTGGGATTTCAAAGAACGCACAGTTCTTTGCGGTGCTTTTGCCAGCTTGAGTCTTTTCAGTTTTCTAGCGAGAGGCTGAGTGCTTCCATCCTCATGTGAAGCTGAACCACTAGCCATGAACATAGGCCAGGGCCTCAGCCGTTCCTTGCCACTCCGTGTGGTAAATGGCATATTGGCAAGTTTACGCTTCTCCTCCGACAATTTTATTTTAGGTTTTGGAGTCCTTTTTTTTCTGATATTTGGTGTTTTGGATTTGACATGCTCTGTACTATGACATTGGGCATCGGCCTTGGCAGACGACGTTGCTGGCATTTCATCGTCTCGGCCATGACTAGTGGCAGCAGCTTCAGCACGAGGTGGAAGTGGATCTTGATCTTTCCCTAATTTTGGAACCTCAACTTTTTTGTTCTCCATATTTTATAGGCAGAACTAAAAGGCACCTCAGGTAAACAATGGAGATGGATGGATTGGATACTAGTATACAATTATGGACGGACTGCCACGGTTAGGTGGTATAAAAAAACCACGGTTAGGTGGTATATATTATAATAATAATACAATTATGGATGGACGGACTGCCTGCCGACTGCCGACACAGAGGTAGCCACAGCCGTGAACTACCGCACTGTACACTGGTTGATAAAGAGATAGTAGTATACTCGTAACAACTAGTATGACACTATGACGACGGTATAAAGAATGAAAAAAAAACCACGGTTAGGTGGTATATATTATAATAATAATACAATTATGGATGGACGGACTGCCTGCCGACTGCCGACACAGAGGTAGCCACAGCCGTGAACTACCGCACTGTACACTGGTTGATAAAGAGATAGTAGTATACTCGTAACAACTAGTATGACACTATGACGACGGTATAAAGAATGAAAAAAAAACCACGGTTAGGTGGTATATATTATAATAATAATACAATTATGGATGGACGGACTGCCTGCCGACTGCCGACACAGAGGTAGCCACAGCCGTGAACTACCGCACTGTACACTGGTTGATAAAGAGATAGTAGTATACTCGTAACAACTAGTATGACACTATGACGACGGTATAAAGAAAGAAAAAAAAATACCACAGTTAGGTGGTATATATTATAATAATAATACAATTATGGATGGACGGACTGCCTGCCGACTGCCGACACAGAGGTAGCCACAGCCGTGAACTACCGCACTGTACACTGGTTGATAAAGAGATAGTAGTATACTCGTAACAACTAGTATGACACTATGACGACGGTATAAAGAATGAAAAAAAAACCACGGTTAGGTGGTATATATTATAATAATAATACAATTATGGATGGACGGACTGCCTGCCGACTGCCGACACAGAGGTAGCCACAGCCGTGAACTACCGCACTGTACACTGGTTGATAAAGAGATAGTAGTATACTCGTAACAACTAGTATGACACTATGACGACGGTATAAAGAAAGAAAAAAAAATACCACAGTTAGGTGGTATATATTATAATAATAATACAATTATGGATGGACGGACTGCCTGCCGACTGCCGACACAGAGGTAGCCACAGCCGTGAACTACCGCACTGTACACTGGTTGATAAAGAGATAGTAGTATACTCGTAACAACTAGTATGACACTATGACGACGGTATAAAGAATGAAAAAAAAACCACGGTTAGGTGGTATATATTATAATAATAATACAATTATGGATGGACGGACTGCCTGCCGACTGCCGACACAGAGGTAGCCACAGCCGTGAACTACCGCACTGTACACTGGTTGATAAAGAGATAGTAGTATACTCGTAACAACTAGTATGACACTATGACGACGGTATAAAGAATGAAAAAAAAACCACGGTTAGGTGGTATATATTATAATAATAATACAATTATGGATGGACGGACTGCCTGCCGACTGCCGACACAGAGGTAGCCACAGCCGTGAACTACCGCACTGTACACTGGTTGATAAAGAGATAGTAGTATACTCGTAACAACTAGTATGACACTATGACGGTATAAAGAATGAAAAAAAAACCACGGTTAGGTGGTATATATTATAATAATAATACAATTATGGATGGACGGACTGCCTGCCGAGTTCCGACTGCCGACACAGAGGTAGCCACAGCCGTGAACTACCGCACTGTACTGTGTCTGCTGCTAATATAGACTGGTTGATAAAGAGATAGTATACAATACATACAACAATATACTACTATACTGGTGGTCAGGCACTGGTCACCACTAGTCACACTGGCAGTGGCACTCCTGCAGCAAAAGTGTGCACTGTTTAATTTTAAATTAATATAATATTATGTACTCCTGGGGGCTCCTGCTATAACAACCTGCAGTGCTCCCCAGTCTCCCCCACAATTATTATAAGCTTTGCCTTTTATACATTGATGTGCAGCACACTGGGCTGAGCTGAGTGCACACAGACTGAGTCACACTGTGTGACTGGCTGCTGCTGTGTATCGTTTTTTTTCAGGCAGAGAACGGATATAGCAGAGAACGGATATATTATATTAAAATAAATAAAAGTTAACTAACAACAACTGCACTGGTCACTGTGGTAAACTCTGTCTGACTCTGCACAATCTCTCTCTCTCTTCTAATCTAATTTCTAATGGAGAGGACGCCAGCCACGTCCTCTCCCTATCAATCTCAATGCACGTGTGAAAATGGCGGCGACGCGCGGCTCCTTATATAGAATCCGAGTCTCGCGAGAATCCGACAGCGTCATGATGACGTTCGGGCGCGCTCGGGTTAACCGAGCAAGGCGGGAGGATCCGAGTCTGCTCGGACCCGTGAAAAAAACATGAAGTTCGTGCGGGTTCGGATTCAGAGAAACCGAACCCGCTCATCTCTACTTTTCACATAAACCAACCTATTGTGGTGCCAGTAGTTACTAACACATTCACTGATTCAAAGTCTCTAGATGTGGTTAGAGCTTTGAAAATCTATGTTGCTAGAACAGCTCGTATACAGAAAACAGAGGCTCTGTTTGTCCTGTATGATCACAAGATTGGCTGTCCTGCTTCCAAGCAGACTATTGCACGTTGGATTAGAAATACGATTCAGAAAGCTCATACTATGGCTGGATTGCCATTACCGACGTCGGTAAAGGCCCACTCCACTAGGAAGGTGGGCTCATCCTGGGCGGCTGCCCGGGGGATCTCGGCATTACAACTTTGCCGAGCAGCTACTTGGTCAGGGTCAAACACATTTGCTAAGTTCTACAAGTTTAACACCTTGGCCGATGAGGACCTAAATTTTGGTCAATCGGTGCTGCAGGGTCATCCGCACTCTCCCGCCCGTACTGGAGCTTTGGTATAGACCCCATGGTCTTGATGTCGTCCCCAGCATCCTCTAGGACGTATGAGAAAATAGGATTTTGATAACCTACCGGTAAATCCTTTTCTCCTAGTCTGTAGAGGATGCTGGGCGCCCGTCCCAGTGCGTACTTTACCTGCAGTTTAGTTATTACAGTTACACAAGTTGTGTTATCTTGGTTTCAGCATGTTGCTGCAATTGGTTCATGCCTGTTGGCATGTGTTATGTTGAATGCCATGTGTGCGGCATGGTTGAGGGTGTGAGTTGGTAGATATCTCACCACTAGTTAAGTAAATCTGTTCCTCGAAATGTCAGTCTCCCTGGGCACAGTTCCTACAACTGAGGTCTGGAGGAGGGGCATAGAGGGAGGAGCCAGTTCACACCCAATGAAAAGTCTTTAGAGTGCCCATGTCTCCTGCTGATCCCGTCTATACCCCATGGTCTTGATGTCGTCCCCAGCATCCTCTACGGACTAGGAGAAAAGGATTTACAGGTAGGTTATCAAAATCCTATTATATATATATATATATATGTATGTATATAAAGAGACAGAAACTGCGGCACTCGAAGTCTTAATCATGCTCAGTGTAACTATTCACATCACATATAACTCCAATGTTTCGGTGCTGTCCGCCCCTTTGTCAAGGTGAGCCCCGAAATGTTGGAGTTACATGTGATGTGAATACACTGAGCATGATTAAGACTTCGAGTGTCGCAGTTTTCTGTCTCTTTCTGTAAAATTGTTCACTGAGGGCACCGGAGCTAACATTTACTTACATTCTTACTCTCTCTCTCTCTCTCTCTCTCTATATATATATATATATACATTTTTATATATATATATATATATATATATATATATATATACTGTAAATATATATATATATATATATATATATATATAATGTAGAATCCTGATCCGCGCACACTGTAGTTGTTCCCAGAGTCTATTAGTTAATACATGTGGTGCCCGCTCATCCACTCATATATATATATATATATATATATATATATACTGCCTAAACTGTGCATTATATTCGAGTACCACCTGCACAGATTGAGGTTTTTGGACCTCATGGAGGTTACTAAGGAGGGCACGGAAGAGTTTACCTACACTCAGTGCCGTTTCTTGCGGCGGGCAAGCCGTGCAACCGCACGGGGCGCCCGCTGCGGCACTTTTTGAGGACTTTGAAACCCTCCTCCCCTCTCCTCCCGAGTGCCCAGCTCGGGGGGCGAGGTCTCGTGGAATGACGCGTTTGCGTCGTGATGTCACAACGCAATCGCGTCATTCCGCGAAACCCCGCCCCCCGAGCTGGGCACTCGGGAAGAGGGAGAAGGGGGAGCCAAGCCGGCCGGTGGCGGCGCGGAGAGGCGGCTGAAGAGCGGGAAGAACCGCTTGAAATGTAAGTTAGCCCCTCTCCCTCTTTCTCTCTCTCTCTCCCTCCCCCCCCCCCCCCCCCACCTGCCGTACTGTGTAAAATGGGGACACCTGTCTGCCGGAATGTGTAAAAAGGGGACGCAGTGTGCCGGAATGTGTTAAATGGGGACGCAGTCTGTCGGAATGTGTTAAATGGGGACTCTTGCCTGCCTTAATGTGTAAAATAGGGACACCTGTCTGCCGGAATGTGTAAAATGGGGACGCAGTCTGCCGGAATGTATTAAATGGGGACACTTGCCTGCCGGAATGTGTAAAATGGGGATGCAGTCTGCCGTAATGTGTAAAATGGGGGCACGTGCCTGCCGCAATGTGTAAAATGGGGACACTTTCCTGCCACAATGTGTAAAATGGGGGCACGTGCCTGCCGCAATGTGTAAAATGGGGACACTTGCCTGCCGTGCTGTGTAAAATGGGGTCGCGTGCCTGCTGTAATGTGTAAAATGAGGACTTTTTTTTTTTTATCCTGTGGTGGCCATGATGATGAGATCAGATGAGGTCATGCCCATCTTAACAAAGCCACGCCCATTTTAACGAGGCCACGCCCCCTAACTAGGAGCGCGCACGCATGCTTTCACTCTTTATATCTATGGGGGGCGGCGCATTTTTTTAATGTGAATGGGGGGGGCGCATTTTTAAATCTCACAATGGGAGCCAAATTGGCTAAAAACGGCCCTGCCTACACTGCTGGGAGTGTTGCTCCAAGAAAATATATATAAATATGCACAATACTGTTCAAAAGTTTTAGGCAGGCGTGGAAAAAAAGCTGCAAAGAAGAATGATTTAAAAAATGAAAGTGTTAATAGTTTATTTTTTATCATTTAACAAAATACAAAGAGAATGAACAGAAATCTAAATCAAATCAATATTTGGTGTGACCACCTTTTACCTTCAAAACAGCATCAATTCTTAAAAGTACACGTGCACACAGTTTTTGAAGAAACTCAGCAGGGAGGTTGTTCCAAACATCCTGGAGAACTAACCACTGATTTTTCTGTGGCTGTAGCCTTGCTCAAATCCTTTTTTCTCTTTATGTAATCCCAAACAGACTTCATGATGTTGAGATCAGGGCTCTGTGGGGGCCATATCATCACTTCCAGGACTCCTTGCTCTTCTTTATGCTGAAGATACAGTAGTTCTTGATGACATTGGGAAACAGGAAATTAGTTTTTCAATTTCACAATGGGAGTGTTTTTTTTATTAATATTTTTTAAACTTACTCAAAAAAACATTCAAATCACATTACAGACATAGGTGGTCATTCCGAGTTGTTCGCTCGTTGCCGATTTTCGCTATGCTGCGATTTTTTGCAAACTGCGCATGCGCAAGGCACGCAGGGCGCATGCGCTTAGTTATTTAACTAAAAACTTAGCAGATTAGCTGTGGATTCTGTGGCGCTTTTCAGTCGCACTGCTGATCGGTAAATGATTGATAGGAAAGGGGCGTTTCTGGGTGGTAACTCAGCGTTTTCCCGGCGTTTGCAAAAAAACGCAGGCATGTCAGGGAAAAACGCGGGAGTGTCTGGAGAAACGGGGGAGTGGCTGGCCGAACGCAGGGCGTGTTTGTGACGTCAAACCAGGAACTAAACGGACTGAGCTTATCGCAATCTGTGAGTAGGTCCGGAGCTACTCAGAAACTGCAAAGAATTAGCAATTCTGCTAATCTTTCGTTCGCAATTCTGCTAAGCTAAGATACACTCCCAGAAGGTGGCGGCCTAGCGTGTGCAATGCTGCTAAAAGCAGCTAGCGAGCGAACAAATCGGAATGAGGGCCGTTATTCCAAACATCCTGGAGAACTAACCACTGATTTTTCTGTGGCTGTAGCCTTGCTCAAATCCTTTTTTCTCTTCATGTAATCCCAAACAGACTTGATGATGTTGAGATCAGGGCTCTGTGGGGGCCATATCATCACTTCCAGGACTCCTTGCTCTTCTTTATGCTGAAGATACAGTAGTTCTTGATGACATTGGGAAATAGGAAATTAGTTTTTCAACTTCGCAATGGGAGCTACAAGTGTTTTTTTTTATCAATATTTTTAAAACTTACTCCAAAAAACATTCAAAATCACATTACAGACATAGGTGGTCATTCCGAGTTGTTTGCTCGTTGCCGATTTTCGCTATGCTGCGATTTGTTGCTAAATGCGCATGCGCATGGTACTCAGCACGCATGCGTTAAGTTATTTTACACAAAATGTAGTAGATTTGCTGTGGATCCTGCGGCGCTTTTCAGTCGCACTGCTGATCGGTGAGTGATTGACAGGAAAGGGGCGTTTCTGGGTGGTAACTGAGCGTTTTCCGGGAGTGTGCTAAAAAACGCAGGCGTGTCATGGAAAAACGCGTGAGTGTCTGGAGAAACGGGGGAGTGGCTGGCCGAACGCAGGGCGTGTTTGTGACGTCAAACCAGGAACTAAACAGACCGAGCTGATCGCAATCTAGGAGTAGGTCTGGAGCTACTCAGAAACTGCAAGAAAATATTTAGTAGCAATTCTGATAATCTTTCGTTCGCTATTCTGCTAAGCTAAGATACACTCCCAGAGGGCGGCGGCCTAGCGTGTGCAAAGCTGCTAAAAGCAGCTAGCGAGCGAACAACTCGGAATGAGGGCCATTGTATGCACCCCCAAAACATCTAGCTTTCATTTGGTGAAAAACACCTACTTACTATAAATTTTTTATTGTTAATAAAAAAGTTCAAATACTTTGCTAATAGCACTAATAGCCTTTTATGCAGTGTTATTTGTCATCTTTTTGGGGTTCAGGGGAATTTCACCACTTTTTTATGTAGTTCCCCCAAGTCAAGCAATGTAGAAATACAACACAGGTGCCACATTAAGCATTTTCTATTTTAATAGGGGTAAAACCTCAGCTTAATGTGGTTAATTAAATCCACCCCCTGTATGCAAGGCCGCTGCAAGGTTCTTGACACCCTAGGCAAAATTTCAGCCTGCTTCACCCCCACCCCAAAAAAAAAAAAAAACATACACCAAGTCTAAGTACATACAGGAAATGCTGTAAAACCCAGAAAACAGGTGTTATAGCATTTTCCTGTTAGTACATCTCATCCAGCGGACTCTTAGTGGGAACTTCAGGACAGATTGCTGCTGTAATGCTGCAGGCGCTCTACCCAGGGTGCACGAGAACCACTAGATCAGGGCTGGATTAAGCCTTTGGGGGGCCCAGGACACTTTAGACAGGGGCTATATATATTAGAGATGTGCAACGGACATTTTTCGAGTTTTGTGTTTTGATTTTGGATTCGGTTCCGTGGTCGTGTTTTGGATTCGGACGCGTTTTGGCAAAACCTCCCTTAAAATTTTTTGTCGAATTCGGGTGTGTTTTGGATTCGGGTGTTTTTTTTCAAAAACCCCTCAAAAACAGCGTAAATCATAGAATTTGGGGGTAATTTTGATCCTTTAGTATTATTAACCTCAATAACCATAATTTCCACTCATTTCCAATCTATTCTGAACACCTCACACCTCACAATATTATTTTTAGTCCTAAAATTTGCACCGAGGTCGCTGGATGACTAAGCTAAGCGACCCAAGTGGGAGGCACAAACACCTGGCCCATCTAGGAGTGGCACTGCAGTGTCAGACAGGATGGAACTTAAAAAAATAGTCCCCAAACAGCACATAATGCAAAGATTTAAAAAAAAGAGGTGCAAGATGGAATTGTCCTTGGGCCCTCCCACCCACCATTATGTTATATAAACAGGACATGCACACTTTAACAAACCCATCATTTCAGCCACAGGGTCTGTCACACGACTGTGGCTGAAATGATTGGTTGGTTTGGGCCCCCACCAAAAAAGAAGCAATCAATCTCTCCTTGCTTATGTTAAATAAAGCCAGTTTGTGCAAGGGCCTCCAAATTGCCTCTTTTTCCTGCCAGTATATGTACGGACTGTCTGACATGCCTACTTGGATGCTGTCACTCATATAATCCTCCACCATTCTTTCAATGGTGACAGAATCATATGCAGTGACAGTAGACGACATGTCAGTAATCATTGGCAGGTCCTTCAGTCCGGACCAGATGTCAGCACTTGCTCCTGACTGCCCTGCATCACCGCCAGCGGGTGGTTTTGAAAATGTGATCCTTTTCCTGGCAGCTCCAGTGGCGGGAGAAAATTAAGGAGGAGCTGTTGGCGGGTCACGTTCCGCTTGACTTGACAAGTGTCTCACCAGCAGGTCTTTGAACATCTGCAGACTTGTGTCTACCGGAAAGAGAGATACAATGTAGGCTTTAAACCTAGGATTGAGCACGGTGGCCAAAATGTAGTGCTCTGATTTCAACAGATTGACCACCCGTGAATCCTGGTTAAGCGAGTGAAGGGCTCCATCCACAAGTCCCACATTCCTAGCGAAGACGCTCCATTTGAGCGCCTCCTTCAATCTCTCCAGCTGCTTCTGCAAAAGCCTGATGAGGGGAATGACCTGACTCAGGCTGGCAGTGTCTGAACTAACTTCACGTGTGGCAAGTTCAAAGGGTTGGAGAACCTTGCACAACGTTGAAATCATTCTCCACTGCGCTTAAGTCAGGTGCATTCCCCCTCCTTTGCCTATATCGTAGGCAGATGTATAGGCTTGAATGGCCTTTTGCTGTTCCTCCATCCTCTGAAGCATATAGAGGGTTGAATTCCACCTCGTTACCACCTCTTGCTTAAGCTGATGGCAGGGCGTGTTCAGGAGTGTTTGCTGGTGCTCCAGTCTTCGGCACGCGGTGGCTGAATGCCGAAAGTGGCCCGCAATTCTTTGGGCCAACGTGCAAAAAAAGGTGTATATCAGTAATCAACAGTAATTGCACAGTTGTATTTTGGTGTTTTTGGAGAGACACTTATCTGGATAACTGGTTCTCCAAGGCTGACCAGATTGCGCAGTTTCCACATCACCCTATCCTCTGTTTGCATTTGATTTCACTTCTTCGGGCCACCGACAGCATCTCCATTATGCCCCTGTCGTTTTTTATAAAATTCTGCACCACCAAATTCATTGTATGTGCAAAACATGGGACGTGCTGGAATTTTCCCACATGTAATGCACGCACAATATTGGTGGCATTGTCCGATGTCACAAATCCCCAGGAGAGTCCAATTGGGGTAAGACATTCTGCGATGATGTTCCTCAGTTTCCGTAAGAGGTTGTCAGCTGTGTGCCTCTTATGGAAAGCGGTGATACAAAGTGTAGCCTGCCTAGGAACGAGTTGGCGTTTGCGAGATGCTGCTACTGGTGCCGCTGCTGCGGGAGGCAATACTTCTACCCAGTGGGCTGTTACAGTCATATCGTCCTTAGTCTGCCCTGCTCCACTTGTCCACATGTCCGTGGTTAAGTGAACACTGGGTACAATTGCATTTTTTAGGACACTGGTGACTCTTTTTCTGACATCTGTGTACATTTTCGGTATTGCCTGCCTAGCGAAGTGGAACCTAGATGGTATTTGGTACCGGGGACACACTACCTCAAGAAATTCTCTAAGTCCCTGTGAACTAACGGCGGATACCGGACGCATGTCTAACACCAACATAGTTGTCAAGGCCTGAGTTATCCGCTTTGCAACAGGATGACTGCTGTGATATTTCATCTTCCTCGCAAAGGACTGTTGGACAGTCAATTGCTTACTGGAAGTAGTACAAGTGGTCTTCCGACTTCCCCTCTGGGATGATGATCGACTCCCAGCAGCAACAACAGCAGCGCCAGCAGCAGTAGGCATTACACTCAAGGATCCATTGGAGGAATCCCAGTTAGGAGAGGACTCATCAGACTTGCTAGTGACATGGCCTGCAGGACTATTAGCGTTCCTGTCTAAGGAGGAAATTGACACTGAGGGAGTTAGTGGGGTGGTTTGCAGGAGCTTTGGTACAAGAGAAAGCAGGGATTTAGTTGTCAGTGGACTGTTTCCGCTGTTACCCAAAGTTTTTGAACTTGTCAATGACTTCTGATGAATGTGCTCCAGGTGACGTATAAGGGAGGATGTTCCCAGGTGGTTAACGTCCTTACCACTACTTATTACAGCTTGGCAAAGGCAACACACGGCTTAACACCTGTTGTCCACATTTCTGTTAAAATAATTCCACACCGAAGAGGTGATTTTTTTGTATTTTGACCAGGCATGTCAATGGCCATATTCATCCCACGGACAACAGGTGTCTCCCTGGGTGCCAGACTTAAACAAACCACCTCACCATCAGAATCCTCCTTGTCAATTTCCTCCTCAGGGCCAGCAACACCCATATCCTCATCCTGGTGTACTTCAACAGTGACATCTTCAATTTGAATATCAGGAACTGGACTGTGGGTGCCCCTTCCAGCACTTGCAGGGGGCGTGCAAATAGGGGAAGGAGCCACCTCTTCCCGTCCAGTGTTGGGAAGGTAAGGCATCGCAACCAACACAATTGGACTCTCCTTGGGGATTTGTGATTCTTTGCTGTTCTTTGCTGTACTCTTGCCACCTTAACTCTTTTCATTTTTCTAGCGGGAGGATGAGTGCTTCCATTCTCATGTGAAGGTGAACCACTAGCCATGAACATAGGCCAGGGCCTCAGCCGTTCATTGCCACTCCGTGTCGTAAATGGCATATTGGCAAGTTTACGCTTCTCAGATGAATTTAATTTAGATTTTTTGGGTCATTTTACTGAACTTTTGCTTTTTGGATTTTACACGCTCTCTACTATGACATTGGGCATCGGCCTTGGCAGACGTTGTTGATGACATTTCATCGTCTCTGCCATGACTAGTGGCAGCAGCTTCAGCACTAGGTGTAAGTGGATCTTGATCTTTCCCTATTTTACCCTCCACATTTTTGTTCTCAATTTTTTAATGTGTGGAATTATATGCCAGTAATATATCTGGAATTAGACGACAGTAATGTCTGGAATTAGATACCACTATAGATACCAGATACCACTGTGACTGGAATGATGATGACCTATGCACAGTGACAGGACACTACCACAGCACCCTACAGCAGCAAGATGCAGCACAAGACACTGGACTTTTAGTCACCACAATGCAGCACTGACACTGAGCACAGATATTGAGCACTGATCAGGATACTTGAAGTGACACAGAGCAGCAAGATACAGCAATGGCCTACTGTACTGTACTACTATATACTGGTGGTCACCACAATGCAGCACTGTACTACTATATACTGGTCACAACAATGCAGCACAAATTGAGCACTGATCAGGATACTAGAATTGAGTCTGACATGGAGCTGCAAGATACAGCAATGGCCTACTGTACTGTACTACTATATACGGGTTCACTACGGCTGGCCGGCGGTCGGGCTCCCGGCGACCAGCATCCCGGCGCCGGGAGCCCGACCGCCGGCTTACCGACAGCGTGGCGAGCGCAAATGAGCCCCTTGCGGGCTCGCTGCGCTCGCCACGCTACGGGCACGGTGGCGCGCTACGGGCACGGTGGCGCGCTACGCGCGCCACACTATTTTATTCTCCCTCTATGGGGGTCGTGGACCCCCACGAGGGAAAATAAGTGTCGGTATGCCGGCTGTCGGGCTCCCGGCGCCGGTATACTGAGCGCCGGGAGCCCGACCGCCGGCATACAGAAGACCACCCCTATATACTGGTGGTCATCACAATGCAGCACTGTACTACTATATACTGGTCACAACAATGCAGCACAGATTGAGCACTGATCAGGATACTTGAACTGAGTCTGACACGGAGCTGCTAGATACAGCAATGGCCTACTGTACTGTACTACTATATACTGGTGGTCACCACAATGCAGCACTGTATTACTATATACTGGTCACAACAATGCAGCACAGATTGAGCACTGATCAGGATACTAGAACTGAGTCTGACACGGAGCTGCAAGATACAGCAATGGCCTACTGTACTGTACTACTATATACTGGTGGTCACCACAATGCAGCACACTGAGCACAGATATTGAGCTTATCAGGCAGAGAAGGTAGCCACGTCCTCTCCACTCAATCTACAATGCATGAGTGAAAATGGCGTTGATGCACAGTTCTTTATATGGAATACGAATCTCGCGAGAATCTGACAGCGGGATTATGACGTTCGGCCTCGTTCGGGTTAACCGAGCAAGGCGGGAAGAACCGAGGCTGCCTCGGACCCGTGAAAACCACGTGAAGTTCGGGGGGGGTTTGGATCTCGATGAACTGAACCCGCTCATCTCAAAAATATATATACAGTATATATATATATATATATATATATACACACACACACACATACACACACACACACACACACACACACACACACTATGGGGGTCATTCCGAGTTGATCGTAGCTGTGCTAAATTTAGCACAGCTACGATCGTAAACTCAGACATGTGGGGGGATGCCCAGCACAGGGCTAGCCTGCACTGCATGCCTGTGCCGGCCCCCCCGCACAATTACAAAAGCATCGCACAGTGGCGATGCCTTTGTATTTGAGGAGTAACTCCTGGCCTGCGCAGCTCCTGCGGCTGGCTGGGAGTTACTCGTCGCTCCTGCTGGCCACAGTGGCTGCGTGACACGTCACGCAGCCGCCGCGGTCCAACCCTCCACGGCCCGGCCACGTCTGCATTGGCCAGGCCACTCCCCATAAATGGCGGCTTAACGCCGCTGTTCAGCCCCCTCCCGCCCAGCGACCGCCTCTGTCTCAGAGGCGTTTGCTGGGCACCGACGACTGCCATGAGCCGGCGCACTGCATCACCGGCACATGCGCAGTTCAGACCTGATCGCTGTGCTGCGACAAACTGCAGCGAGCAATCGGGTCTGAATGACCCCCTATGTAATAAAAGACTAACGCTGCTCCTAGCCTGTATGGGGGAAATTCAAGTGTTTTGCATGCTGGCGGCCACTATATGGTGCCCGATTGAGTAGTTCAAGTGTTGCTCCATTTGGGCGCTCACAGCCACCGGCACTGACATTTCTGTTATGATGTTCCCTCATTTTATGGGCCGGTAACTAGTGTATAATATATACATATACAGTATATATATATATATATATATATATATATATATATATACACTGTATATATGTATATATCTGCCATTCCATTTACCCCCTTCCAGCAACCCATCACCTCTACCTATTATATGTTTAAATATCCACCCTCACCCCCGCCCTTTACTGTATAGATTTAATGATTAACCCCCCACCCCTTAAGTATTTCCCCCCCTCCCACCCCGACCCTTTATATGTTAAATGAAGCTCTCACTTACCCAAAGAGGGAGGATGTAATATGCGTGATACAATCGTGGGGGGTGGGGTGTAATATGTGGGATGAGTTTGCGGCAGTCTGTTCTTGTGGTGCGGGGCGGGAGTATGACGGGCGTTACCGCAGAGAGGAGTGAAAGACAGTTGCTATAGCAACTGTAACAATATTCGGCAGCACGCTGCTTACTCTATGTGCATAGAGTATTAGAGCTGCTGCCGATGGGTTACACTCACGCTGTCAGTGCTGCTGGCTGATAACAGTTGGGCGGCCACGGCATCCCTTTAGCACTGACAGTGTGAGTGTAACCCATCGGCAGCGGCTCTAATACTCTATGCACATAAAGTAAGCAACGTGCTGCCGGCTCTTGTTACAGTTGCTATAGCAACTGTCTTCCGCTCCTCTCCGCAGTAACACTCAGAATATTTCTCTGAGGGAAGAGGAGGAGCTCAGCCACGGAAGTAAGGAGAAGCATTCATTGGCAGCGTGAGCTGCCACCTTCAAGTGGTCGGCGCCCATAGGCAGCTGCCTAAAGCTGCCTAGTGGTGGCGCCGGCCCTGCCTGTATGTAGGTCTATGTAACTGTAGGAATGAGATGGGTAATGGTGAAAAGCAATTGCGACATGTGACAGTTTGTTTTGCAGGAGAGGTTAGAGGGCCTTGACACACCATCAATTGAACAAGCGAAGGTGAATATGGATTTGGAGGTAATATTGAAATATTTTGTGTCAATTAAAGCTAAAAAAAAAAATTATTGATGGAGGGGGGAGGGACAAGTAATTCACTTCTACCTACGGCGTCCAAACCTCTACCTACTGCACTGGTCCTTGATAAAATTATATAATTTGTTAGTATTAGGGATGTTAGGGACCCATCTTAAGGGTTTCATCTTGACGTAATGGACAAACTTGTTCTAAGAACCTCACTTATGCACCATGTTAATTGTGGAGTTTATAAAAAATTGTTTAGACCAGTGGTTCTCAAACTCGGTCCTCAGGACCCCACACAGTGCATGTTTTGCAGGTAACCAAGCAGGTGCACAGGTGTATTAATTACTCACTGACACATTTTAAAAGGTCCACAGGTGGAGCTAATTATGTCACTTGTGATTCTGTGACGAGACCTGCAAAACATGCACTGTGTGGGGTCCTGAGGACCGAGTTTGAGAACCTGTGGTTTAGACTATCAGTATTCTTAGTGCTTAGAGTATGCTCCTTTATTTTCTTTTTCCTGCATGGTATTATAAGTCCCAGCATGATAGCACCTCTTATTATTTAAAATCAGGGAGTGCAGTACAAGGCCCCCCTTGCTCTTACAGCACACTCACTGTAGGAGAATTGATGCCCACATTCTACTCCAGCCTCTGACTAAAACTCCTAGTCATAGGGACTCTCAAGTCAGACTTGAGACAAAATAAGCAGGAAAGAAATTACCAAGGTAATAAGCCCGGCGCTTCAAAATGTGATGTTTAACCCAAGCAGCTGTTGACAGAGATAGTTAGTCCCTGAGAATAAATACTTGGAAAAAGGGTGTACACCCTGATAAAGCTGTTGACACAGCGAAACGCGTCGGTTTACAGAGGCCTCCACTACAACCAAAAACCTCCTATCCTGGAACACGCCTAGAAGTCCTGCACACTTGAAACGGGGAACTTGTTGGTGTCCGCAAGAGGAGTTTGAGACCATGCTTTAATAGGACTACAATTGTCCACAATCAAGCTTTAAAGGCTCTCCATCCACTCCGTATGGACTCTACATTCCACAAGTGATATCTACACCCCTTGGACTGTGGCAATAATTTTCTAAGGATTCTATACAGGAGACTGTGTGTGGCCTCTACAAGTGGTAATATACCGAATGAAGTGCTGTGCTGTGTTGCCCTGTTTTATATATATATATATATATATATATATATATATTTTTAAAATTTCTAATTATATTTATGGTTGCAACCAAATATTTTATTTTGTATAATAAAGAAGTTATATTGTCTTTATCCAGTATATAGCGCTGTATATCTTTTTCCAAGTATTGAGACAAAATAAAGTCATACTGTACTGTATTCCAAAAATTTACAAATCTATACTGTTATAAATCACAATTTTATTCCTAACAACTGTCCTGATTGTCGCAGGGCAGTCCCATTTTTGGGCACTGTCTGACTGTCCCACCCTCGGGACGAAGTGTCCTGTGGTGGTGATAATAGGGAGTTGGGAGGCTACCTATCACTTGCTGCTCTGCAGTGAATAGATGCTATGCACATGTGAACATCATCTATTCAGGGGAGACAGAGGGACGGTGGACATGACAGCTCACAGAGCACTGGGCAGGGCCGGCTCCAGGCCTACTAGCACCCTGAGCGAAAACATGTAAAAGCCCCCCCCCCCCCATGCGCGCACCGAAGGCGCGCTCCATGAAAAGTGGGTGTGGCCTCTTGGAAAGTGGGCGTGGCCTCATAACTTCATATTATTAGACTATAAATAAATATGTTTTCACATCCCCTCTACGCACACAATTAGCAGCCTTACACATAACAGCCACAGCAGTGTTCCTTACACACAATGTCTCCAGTATAGTGTCAGATACACATAATGTCTCCAGTATAGTGCAAGATACACAATGTGCAGTGCCAGATAGACATGATATGCCCCCCAGCAGTGCCAGCTACACACAATATGCCCCCCAGCAGTGCCAGCTACACGATAGTGTTCACTTTTTAGGGCAGGGAGGGCACATTTTTAAGTTAGGAGGGCAAAATGATGTACATACTGTAATGCTTGTTGCTCATCTACCTACATGGTAAAGCATGGACAGTGCGCGCCGAAGGCGCGCAGCAAAAATTTAGGGGAGTTGCTTCGTGGGGAAGGTGCGTGGCCACATAATAGTGGCAATTCGCATTACACCACACAGTAGTGCAGTTAATACACACTGCACCAGGTAGAACCTCCTAGACACTTTGCGCCAGGCAGAGCACGTTAGACACTTTGCGCCAGGCAGAGCACGTTAGACACTTTGCGCCAGGCAGAGCACGTTAGACACTTTGCGACAGGCAGAGCACGTTAGACACTTTGCGCCAGGCAGAGCACGTTAGACACATTGCCTAGCCACAAACGCCTAGCGGGAACACTAAATGATATGCTCCCCAGCCGTGCCAGCTACACATGACATGCCCCCCAGCAGTGCCAGCAACACATGACATGCCCCCCAGCAATGCCAGATACATAAATGGCCACACAGTGCCAGATATGTAGATACAGAAAAGCCCCCACAGTGCCAGATAAATGCCCCCACAGTGCCAGATAAATGCCCCCACAGTGCCAGATAAATGCCCCCACAGTGCCAGATAAAAGCCCCCACAGTGCCAGATACAGAAAAGCCCCCACAGTGCCAGATAAATGCCCCCACAGTGCCAGATAAATGTCCCCACAGTGCCAGATAAATGCCCCCATAGTGCCAGATAAATGCCCCCACAGTGCCAGATAAATGTCCCCACAGTGCCAGATAAATGCCCCCACATTGCCAGATAAATGCCCCCACAGTGCCAGATAAATGTCCCCACAGTGCCAGATAAATGCCCCCACAGTGCCAGATAAATGCCCCCACAGTGCCAGATAAATGCCCACAGTGCCAGATAAATGACCCCAGAGTGCCAGATAAATGCCCCCACAGTGCCAGATAAATGCCCCCACTGTGCCAGAAATGCCCCCACTGTGCCAGAAATGCCCCCAGTGTGCCAAATACATAAATGCCCCCACAGAGCCAGATATGCCCCCACAGAGCCAGATATGCCCCCACAGAGCCAGAAATGTACCATAAATGCCCCCAGTGTGCCAGATAAATGCCCCCAGTGTGCCAGATAAATGCACCCAGTGTGCCAGATATGCCCCCACAGTGCCAGATATGCCCCCACAGAGCCAGAAATGCCCCCACAGTGCCAGATATGCCCCCCACAGTGCCAGATATGCCCCGTGTGCCAGATATGCCCCCACAGTGCCAGATATGCCCCCACAGTGCCAGATAAATGCCCCCACAGTGCCAGATAAATGCCCCCAGTATGCCAGATAAATGCCCCCAGTGTGCCAGATAAATGCCCCCAGTGTGCCAGATATGTCCCCACAGTGCCAGATATGCCCTTACAGAGCCAGAAATGCTCCCACAGTGCCAGAAATGCTCCCCACAGTGCCAGATATGCCCCCAGTGTGCCATATATGCCCCCAGTGTGCCAGATATGCCCCCAGTGTGCCAGATCTGCCCCCAGTGTGCCAGAAATGCCCCCAGTGTGCCAAAAATGCCCCCACGGTGCCAGATATGCCCCCACAGTGCCAGATTAATTCCCCCCCAATACCTGCGGCGCTGAGAGGGGGAGGAGTACTGCTGAGACTGTCCGAGTGCGGGAGTGTGGCCGGGTGAGTGCGGGTCCGGGTCCAGGTGCAGGCGGCCGGGCGGCCACTTGTGTGCGCTATGCGCGCGGCGCCGGCGTCTGACGTTAGACACCGGCGCCGCGCAGCGCGCATAGCGCACACACGGCCGGGCCAATGCTGCACGGGGCCGGTTCCAGCTTCGAATATGGCGGCGCCAGCGCGCGGCGCCCATTAAGGGTGGTGCCCTGCGCGGCCGCTCTATTCGAACATGCCTAGAGCCGGCCCTGGCACTGGGCATGCCCCCTCAGTGATAGGAGGTGTGGCTCGTGATCGCATCATTCCCGCAAAGCCATGCCCCTTTTTACCGTGGTCATGCCCCCTTTTTGGGTACAAAGCAGCGCAGGAGTCCCATTTCAATAACCCTGGATGTTGGGAGACTGAAAAAATCTCAAATTGCATTTAAGACTGAATAAATAAAGTCCAACATGTGCAACTGTCTGTATGGGCTAGATGTATCATCGCTTGGAAACTGATAAAATGGAGAGTGAAAAAGTGGCAGCCCATCAGGTCCTAACTACCATGTCACAGGCTGTGTTTGAAAAATGGCAGTTAGGAGCTGATTGGCTGGTACTTTTTCACTCTCCATTTTATCACTTTCCAAGCGATGATGCATCTGGCCCAATGTTTCTAAGGGGCTCATTTATCAACAAGTGATAAAACTCATTGTGAATGATAAAACTCGTTGAGTATGATAAATGGTGCTCAAGCCAATCAGCTCCTAACTGTCATGTGCTTGAAAAATATGTCTGAGTGCCACCACTAAAGCAGCACATGTTATATATACATTTGGACACACAGGGTATTTTGTAGTAGTGATTTACTGGATTGTATTTAGATTTTAAAAATGTTTTAGTTAGTATATTTTTTATGTACAATAACTTAATTTGTAGGTGATTTTTACAATGTTTTGGAATGTGCTTAAGGCTCATTTTTAAACTTGCAGATGTTTTACAGAATATAGCTGTAGTGGCCTTTAAGTTTTAACTTGACAAAACAACTTTACATTTTTGAACAAACATAGCAAGTTCTGTAACTGTGTGCACAGTGCTGTGTACATTGTGCTTTTCTAAAACCATCTCTTCCAACAGTCTTGCCTTCAGATGGTCAAAAGAAGATGGGTCACTTTGGAAAGGTTCTTTGGACGTAGGCTGGGTACACACTTGACGATGCGCATAAGATACAACACTATCAAATACACACTGAACGATATTGTCACTGATATCGTCAGTGACGGCATTCACCCCCACCCAGGTGCACGTCCAATATCTTTAGATTTCAAGCTTGGAACTAAAGATATTGGACTTCATTAACAACCCTCAGGAGCGCACATCGTTAACGATACATTGTATTGACACTGGACGATGTGCACGATATATCGACTGCTTATCATCAAGTGTGTACCCAGGCTTGCAGGAAAAAGATTAGGTGGATCAGAGGAATTTATCACACTTTTCAGGAACGTTGTATAGTGCTGTACTGAACATTTGCAAGAATATGCCATGAACACTTCTGTACAGTATTGATAGTAAAAAATATTGCATCTGGTTAACTGTTATGGTGTAAAATGCAGAAAGAGAGTGTAGAATATACGGAACACATTCATGTATGAGACCACTAGGAAAATATATAAATTCCAGGAAAGTATAAAAACAAGTAATGTAGCATTAGGCCTTGACTATCTTTATCTCATTTTCGGTTGGCTGATTTGAATATATAGCAGTTTTGTGACAACAGGTTTGTGTCTGAATGTTCCCCAAATACACATGGATTTTAGTAATGCCATTTGACATCTTCTGGTTTCTTAAGATTTCCAATATTCAACATTTTCTGTATATACTTAGGCTGTCAACAGCCCAGAGGTGCATAATAATCACAAGGAAAACAGCTATTAAAGCAGAGTGTTCTTATTGTGATTGATTGCAAATATAAAAGAAAATACACTTCTGTTCAATGGCAATTGTGTTCCAAAATATGGACAGAAATAACAATAAGAAATTACAGGAATGATTGTTGCTCAGGAAAAATATATTTTGAGTAAATATATGGACACATTTTTGACAAGAAATGTAATTGAATTTTTTTTAGCTTTTTTTTTTGAGATTTATTAGTTTGATGTTTCCATTCTGTTATTACTTTTTCTGCTCAGTTCCTGTGTGCAATAGTTCTGACATAATGCAGAAATCCATGTATGTACAATATTTCTGCATGCATTTGTGTCATATGTTAGCCTACAGAAATACAGTACAACTCTTGCTTTAACGCTACAAGTCAATGAAATGTGACATTTTATTACAGGATCAGCTTTATACAATTTGTATATATAACATAAGAGCTCTGAATACAGATCCTATTAGCATGAATGTATATAAATTGGATTCATATTTCTTACATAAAATGTTAAATAACTTTTTATCTGTGTGTCATCCCTAATGCCTGAAAGCAATGGCAAACAGCTTCTCAGAGAAATACAACGTTTAGAATCATACTTAAGCATGATTACTACAATGAGCATGGAAAACAAACTTGGATATTATTATGAACACACCAAGGAACACAAAGGTAATTCACTAAGGGGGTCATTCCGAGTTGTTCGCTCGGTAAATTTCTTCGAATCGCAACGATTTTCCGCTTAGTGCGCATGCGCAATGTCCGCACTGCGACTGCGCCAAGTAAATTTGCTATGCAGTTAGGAATTTTACTCACGGTTTTTTCCTCGTTCTGGTGATCGTAATGTGATTGACAGGAAGTGGGTGTTTCTGGGCGGAAACTGGCCATTTTATGGGTGTGTGCGGAAAAACGCTACCGTTTCTGGGAAAAACGCGGGAGTGGCTGGAGAAACGGAGGAGTGTCTGGGCGAACGCTGGGTGTGTTTATGACGTCAAACCAGGAACGACAAGCACTGAACTGATCGCAGATGCCGAGTAAGTCTCGAGTTACTCAGAAACTGCACAGAGATGTCTTATCGCAATATTGCGAATCTTTCGTTCGCAATTTTAAGAAGCTAAGATTCACTCCCAGTAGGCGGCGGCTTAGCGTGTGCAAAGCTGCTAAAAGCAGCTTGCGAGCGAACAACTCGGAATGACCCCCTAAGTGCAATAATTGGGACCGTTGGTCAAACTCTGTTCAGGGGGGAGGGAAGGGGGCGGGGTAATGGCCTCTATGAATCCTTTGCTAATAGGGGCATTTTCTAGTAAAAATAACAAAGTTCAGATGCTGCTTTGCATTTGATAACTTTTACCTCCTTTTGACTAGTTAAATTATTTTGTGGAATGCTGTAGCTTTATCAAATTCCTAAAGACTTGTTAAGATTTACAGGTGTTTTCTGTTTTGTCAAACAACAGGACCAACCTACGGGTGTAGGGTAAAATGGTGTACTGGTATTTACCAGGGATTCCTGCAAGTGAATTTGGACTTTGCTGCAATATTCCATAAGGTTGGAGCCCCTTGGGCGGAGACCAGATGTAATGAGCAGAAAGCAACTTGGAGGATGGCACAATCCAGTGGGTAATAGTGTGCAGAGGAGGAAGCTGAATAAGATAGACTCAATGTAGACAACATGCGGAAATTCCCTATGAACTTCTGGAACCAGCAGAGTGTATGGTGGATGCACTAGTTGGCAGCTGAATTTCCACAGAATACACTGGACAGCAGGAGATAGCCAGCAGAGTATCCACAAAAGACACTGGACAGCAGTCAACAATGTCAGACTGGGGCATATAGGGCCCACCGGGAGAATGCAGTGGCAGGGACCCATGCTTAGGGGTATGGCTAGCCTCCAGAGGGGTGTGGCCATCCAACACAGAGACTTGGCTAACCATTAGAGAGTGTATGGCCTGGTCCCCTTTATATATCATGCATGATAATTTACCAGACTAATGCACCATAGTCCTTTGCAGTATAATGTAGCATATATATAATGTATTATTAGTCTGAAACTTGATCCATTGAGGTGGGTGAGTCCGCAGGCAGTGGGGCCCACTGGGGACCGGGGCTACATACCTGTGGGCCAGTCCGACCCTGGCAGAAGATATCACCAGGATGTCCATAGGAGCCACTGTATAACAGGAAAGTGTCTAGAGGAGTTTCAACAAGACACACTGGAGAGCAGGAGAGTTTCCAGCAGACTGACTCTCACCTTAGACCCTATAGAATGTGAGCTCTCACACTATCAGGGTTTGAGTGTCATTTTGTACTTTCTGCTTACACTATATTGCTTTCATGCTTTATTTATTGGGTACATCTATTATTGCTTTTATATTTATAGTGTTTGCATTCTTGTACTTGTTACTGTGCTTAATTGTGCTCATTGTTTAATTCTTGGGTTCACATAGTAATCTTGTATTGATATTATGCTTGTCTTTATAATGCTGAGCTAAAGTGATATACAGTATTTTGACTGTGCTCTTGTACTTTTCACACTATGGCATTGTGGAATCTGTAGCATATTTTTAAATAAATAATGATGATGATTTTGTGAAAAATAGTGGATTTGGTAAAAACATCACAATAAATTTGCTTTAGAATTTAGTAAAGAAAACAAGAAAAATCACAAACTCAATCTGAAACCTACACTAATAATTCTTATTCATATATACAAGTATGTGAGAGGTCTAAACACAGAAATGGACATGGAGATCCCTATTACTTGGATATTTTTTTAAGGACTATGACTGAGCCACTCCTGTTTTTTACATGACTTGTTAAGGTGTGAGGATATTGCATCAATTAGCTGTTTTTCATTGTTTTTATGTATTTATATCACTCTTTTTACCAATAGTTCCACTTACATAGTAAATTTTTATTTGAGCCTCTTTATAATGTTATTTTATGAGTATTTATGTGAATTTTAACCCTGACCCTAAGGTAGATAGGATATTTAAAAAATCTGTGCCACATGGTTTAGTTAAGGTAGAAATATAGTATCATGGCAGTACTCCTATACACCTTGATAAAGGACCTTTTCCGAAACGCATTGGTGGAGGAGACAGCCAGTTGCTACCCCAAGGGACCAGGAGAAGTCACACACCAAAGGGAAGAGGTGATATACCTGCTAGTTGCCATATTTTCCTTTCTGCCTATTAAGTGTGTCTTTCCCAAAAGGTCATATGTGGTACGCAGTAACCCTTAAGTATTTTTGCGAATAATATTGCTTACCTGTGTGAGTATATACAGTACATGTTCTCCATGTGTTGTAAAAAAAAAACTTTTAAACACCATGAACAGCTATTCTTTTTAATTTCTTCTTTGGAGGTATTATCTTCTGAATGGTCTGGTTGATGCAAGAAATACACTGCATAGTACAAAATGATAAATATACCTTTCTAGGCATTGGTTTACACTTAATACATATAGTGACTGTGAACTTTTGTGACCTGAGTTTTGAAACAAGAAAAAAATCCAAGGCTTGGATTTTGCAGCCAATTGTATTTGTGGAAATTTGGTTAGGTGTGGTGATCTGAGGTGGGTCCTTGCTGCTGGATTAAGGAAACTCAGGGTTCATATTCATTGCTTAGTACATTCGTTTCTTTAACCAAACATTTTTGACTAGATGAGATGAACATTTTGCTAATAATCTGTCCATCTTCCAGTTTGGATGTCAGAGAATTGAGGTGTACCTGACTTGGACGCTATCTGTTCTGTTGCACTTGTTATACTTGTTTAATTATCATTAATGGTCAAATTAAACTATAATAAGTATGTTTTATAATAAACAATTCCAAATAAGGGACACAGTACTCCTCCCTATAGTTCATATGGGTATGCCTTAATGGCACTGGGGTTTCCCGGCGGTGTGCATACCAACCACAGAATCCCAGCAGCAGAATGCCAACAGGGGGAACGAGTGCCACACTGAGCTCGCCACAGGTTCTATTCCCACTCTATAGTCGGGATTTAGAGGGGAGCGAGATGTTAGCCGTCAGTATTGTGACCAGTGGGCTCCTGATTGCCGGTCACATTTCTACATACCGTTCTTATGATTACACAAAATAAAAAATTCTGTACTCTGCTGAATTTATTCTGAAAATGAAATTCAAGAAATGTTCTCCTGCTAAAAGTTTAACTTTATTTACCCAAAAACAAATAATTTAATTTAGCCGAAGCTGTGTTTTACTAAAAGATCTTTTGCTAGGTTCAATTATGTTTCTACACTTTAATTGTTTTAAACTATCTAAAAAACTTATGCAAACAAACTAAAACCTGTCAAAATATATCTGGTTGTATACATATCAATATAACAGTACAGTGATGAGATAAGAATAATGATAGCCCTCCTCTTTTTAACCGTTTATTTTGCAACCATTTAAAATTCCAGCTAATTCTACTGATTGTGAATTGTGGATCTTCTTAAACAGATTACTGTTTAAAAAATAACATTTCGGTGTTGCTCACATATTGACTGCTACTGTTGTAAATATTATTAAACCTGCTGTACTGTATATGAAAAATAGGACATGTATTACAACAAAATTATAAGTAATCAATGTCCCTTAGCTAAAGGTGGAGCATGGATGGATTAAGGTTTATGGGGAGGGAATCATAAATGTATTTGTTGAGTGCAACATGATAAGAATTCTTACCATCTCCCGGCTGACTCGCGAAGCTGCCGTCCAGATGCACTAATGTTTGAAGCCGAATGCTGACCACGCTCCACTGATGCTCAAGGGCAAATGCTGGATTTCTAAGGGCTGTTTTTTCCCCCCAAATGTCAAGGTGTTGCTACCTGTACCTAGCCTTGATAAAGGGGCAGGATTGGCCCCGAAACGTTGGCACATATGTCTGAGCAATTAATACACGTATTGTTTTAGCCATGTTGTCTCTGAGTGCCGCCATTCTTTCTTCTCATGTGTACACGCTTTCTGGAGGGCACTAGAGCAACATATACATTTAAGAGGAGTGCCGGTCCACTATATATATATATTATATATATATATATATATATATATATATATAGTTCATAGGATAAATGGCACTCCCGGTCTTAACTCACAATAAACAGGTCATGAGCCTGTGATTTTGCAACGTTTCGGTTTAATCACAACCATCGTCAGGCATATAAGTAATGCAAACATAAATCTTACCTTTATAACAATAGTACACCAATGTGCGTCTGCCTGTGGATGCCCAGATCCCTGGACTTCCGCTGATGTGGTTCAGCACAGGCAGCGTAATTAATCAGTGTAGTTAGCCCTTCACCAAACAACTAGGAGTAGCAAATAGAACACAGTTAAAAAACCACATAATGACATTGGAAATTCTTTCATTACTGAACAAGCAATGTGTTACAATACTCTGAAACTCTATTAGTATGCCCCGTAAAAATATCATATAGAATCATAATCATCAAGAATCATAGTTAAATAAGTATCTTTATACAGATCAAAATGAATTAATCCGCTGTAAAATTCCATTTATAACCATCCCTTTATAAAAAGCTACTGTAAGAGATAGCTTCGTTCAAACCATGGGGAACTACAATATCGTGTTCAAACAAGCTGTCCATCTCACTTCCTTCTGTAAGAGCATTCCACCTCTGTCACCTCCTCTTTTACTCTCAGGTACAGAGTCAATCATCCTGTATCGCAGACTGGAAAGATTATGCCCTGCTGCCCTGAAGTGTTTGGCCACTGGCTGGTCAACACTTTTACCTTCAAAAGCCAACTTAATAGCACTTCTATGCTGAGCCACCCGTTCTCTAAAAGAACAGATGGTTTTTCCAATATAGTATAGCCCACATGGGCATTGGATACAATAAATCACGTATTTAGAGGTGCATGTTAGTGGATCCCTTATGTTAATGCGCTGACCCGAATGAGGATGCATAAAAGAACTACCAGTTTCTAAGTAAAGACAAGTGGTACATCCTAAGCACTTGTAATTACCACCTTTTTTAGTAAGAAAATGCTTAGGGGGAGAAGATGTTAACTTGGAAATGTCAGTATGTGCAACAAGGTCCCTTATGTTGGTTCCTCTTTTATAGCAAGGTAGTACAGATGTATGTGACAAAGACATGAGATCTGGATCAATCTGTATCACTGGCCACACTCACCTACTGTAGCTGTACGCATTATCTTATTAGTTGCTGTGGAATATTTATTTACGAACACAAGGGAATTATTTATTCTGGTAGTATGACAAGGACCTGTGTTGGGAATTTTCGGAGCATGCAGTGCTTTTTGACGGGCTGTCTGTAACAGGCCATTTGAATATCCGCATTCTAGAAATATTTTTGTCATCAGATCCATTTGTTTACTTTCATCTGTTACCTCACTGCAAATGCGGTGCACCCGTAAAAACTGTGAATACGGGAGACCGCATTTCAGTGAGTCTGAATGATGACTAGCTGCATGCAATAGATTGTTACAATCAGTCGGTTTCTGATACACTGAAGTGGTCAATTTACCTTCCATCAACCTCACATTAACATCGAGAAAATGAATCTCGGTTTCCTGTATGTCAAATGTGAATTTAATATTGGGGTCCTTATTATTCCTAACCTGCATCATGTCAAAAAATGCTGTCTTAGTGCCTGTCCACAAAAAGAACAGGTCATCTATGTAACGTAAATAAAATGGATGAATGCAGGGGGATGATGTGATACATTATGTTAATAACTGCTGTACACTAAGCAATATTGATATATCACATCCAATATGTTTTTCTTCGCTTTGGTGTTTATCTCTCATATGCTTTTGTCACCCACCAGCTTCAACCTTCCATGCCTACCCACCCTCTAATATGCAACTAGCACCCAGATTTTTCCTCACCAACCCATCACCTCTTTCTCACATGACACTCTGTCCTCCAGTTTTTCATCAAATCTTCTTTGTTTAATAACTCTTCCTTATTAGCATATCTGACCACCAGATACCACCAGATTTTCTCTCATATTACCCCTGCTGCCCACCAGCATTTTTCTCACATGCCTCTCTGACAACCAGCTCTACCCTCATGTACCCCTTTGCCCACCAATGTTAACCTATGTGGCTTTCCCTTACATGCCTCCAGCATACAACTTTTACATTCCATGCCCCTCTGCCCCCTGTTTTCCATAACATGCCATTCTGCCTACCACCTTTCTTTTACATACCATTTCCTGCCCTCTTGCATACCTCTCATTGCTCTTCTATGTACCTGAATACCACAATTATGGCTCAGGAGCCACCTGCCTGACACTGTGCTGTACTATTACAGCAGCTGTGGTCACATGACATTAATGAGTGAGTCAGAGTAGCAGGAAAGACCTACTACTTTGTCAGCATAACCGTAAAGTGATGGTGTAGGCTTTGGGCTGACTGTCTCTTTAATTCTTCAGTCACTGGTTTGGTGCTGTAATCTTGTGCTCCCTTTAAGACAGTTCTGTTTATGTGTGGTGAGCACCCTGTTGGTAATTCGGCACTGATCAGAAAGGCACTGAAAGAAAAGCTGTAGTGTATAAAATTAATCAATGCAAGTATGCAAATGTAGGCATGCAATGAATATAGAAGGCAAATAATGACAGCTAACAGGTGTAGCAATATGGACAGAAAACTTTTGCTCACTGATTGTTGTCTGAAAAGACAGTAAGAACTATTGTACAGCTGGGACTTGCAAGAGGTTCCTACATGTTGGTCAGTGGGGACCTAGTAAACAGGATGCTTGAGCCCAGAATTAGGGCACTCAGTCCGAGTCAGTAATGAGACATTAAAGTAATTGACCATCCTGTGGAAAACTGTATAGCATACTAAGCACAGCTGCTATCAGCCCCCATGCTAACAAAAACACATCACACAATAAGAAAGACACCAGGCCATGTGGCCATTAAATGGATGTGTGAAACTCCACATTGGGCTCTATTCAGCACAGAAATCATCAGAGATGTGTTTGCATTTCCCCGGTCCCTATGGCAGATTGCTTGTGCAGGACCCACACTGCGTTTACATGGGCTGGGGAGATGCAAATGCTTCTGCCTGTTTGACAGGCAGAGGCATTCGTGGGCCAGTCAGGGGCGGCGACACAGTGTTGCGGGGGCGTGACAGAAAAAACTGCAACAAAGAAAATGGTTGTAGCCCAACTGCTTTCGCAGCCAGGCTGTGGAGGCAGGGGGCTTCCCTTAATTAGCAATGCGATCGCAATTGAATTGCGATAGCTGCACTGGCCACCATTAGCATGCTGGGCTGTCTTGCCCTATGCTTGGTGGCCCCCAGCTGTTTGTTAAGCAGTTGTATTTTTGCTATTTTAGCAAAACTGCAACTAAAGCTGAATAAGGTCCATTATCACCAGTGTATGCAGAAGGTAAGGAGATTGACAAAGATAGCCAGCCAACCAGGAATCTGAAAGAATCAACCACAGGACCGAACAAAATTAAAATTTCTGTTTCGGCCAGTTTCCATTGCAATATTATATACAAAGACAATGAGCATTTAGGATTTTTCAACAAAATCTATTATTTTATTTCTTACAAGTAGTAATGCTATATTTCTGGCACTTTTGAAAAGACAACAAAGAAGTCCCGCACCAGCTTAATTGGATATTAGATAATATCTGTAGGAGTATGGTCTCTCTATAACTGTATATAATACAGATATGAAATTGTAGATTGGTGCTACCCACTGATCCTAAAATAGTACAGAAAGGGTGAAGAAAAAGGGATCAGTTTCTTTGGGTGCACTCACTCCCACCAACAAAAATAACAAGAATTCTTGATATTGGATCTGTGTCCTTATACACTTTTTATATATATATATATATGTATTAACACTTAATTCTTAGTACTTCCCAATACCCATATGGAATGTATCAACTTTATTAGTATCCCATATGAAGTATTAAAACCCTTAAATTGGGCCGTAAATAGTGAAATATAAAATTGATAAAAGATAGTATAGACGTGAATCAGAAAAAAGGACAAAACAAGAGAAAGAAAGAATTTGTTTTGTCCTAGTGCCAAATAATAAAGAAAATTAAAAACTGAGCCGTGTGCCGCTACTTATTAATTTATATTTATTATACAGAATGTATTCCACTACTGTGTTCCTCGAACGAATATAATTGGAATATATACGTGTATATTGTGTATAACAGCCCCTGGCCAATAATAATATTAATAAATCTGCCACAATTAGTCTAATTATTTGGTAAGGGAAAAGTTTCCAGTTTGGGCATTACTTCTGTGTTTCTATCCTGCCAAAAGTAATAGTTGCTTCTAGGTGATACATGTAACAACTTTAGTGCACAGCAGGATGTTATAACCGACACAATTGTTGCTTTATTGAGCAGGATGTCTTTCTGTGTTAGAATTTTACCACCATATCAAATAGAGGTCTGCAGTACCTTATTCCAGATTAGATACACTGGTAACGGATTTTTCATCCTTATCATAGGCAAGAAGGAACAATAAAAGTGTTTCTTATATGGCGTCCTTATTATATACACATATACGTATGTAACGTTATTAATTATACCATATCGCCTTCCAGGCTGATAATACGATTACACATTAATCATGCATAAGACATTCAATGAGGGATTAAATTACATTCCCTTATTTGATTTATTAAATGTTTATTGTTATATGTCTCTCTAAAAGAGGTAATGCATTCGTATATAGCTTATGTCAATTCATGTGTGTAAAAGGCTCATGCCAATAGCAGCTATTTTCCAGATACATATACTTTAACACACAGTGAATATGATTCTAGTCTCAGCTGTCAGGTGCCACAAATTTAGTGCACGACTGACATGTTCCTAATCTCTATTGCTAGACGTCACAAATGTGTATAGAGAGACTAGTGCTGTTTGTATTGCGGGTTGCCTTGCCCTGTGCTTGGTGGCCCCCAGCTGTTTGTTAAGCAGTTGTATTTTTGCTATTTTAGAAAAACTGCAACTAAAGCTGAATAAGGTCCATTATCACCAGTGTATGCAGAAGGTAAGGAGATTGACAAAGATAGCCAGCCAACCAGGAATCTGAAAGAATCAACCACAGGACCAAACAAAATTAAAATTTCTGTTTCGGCCAGTTTCCATTGCAATATTATATACAAAGACAATGGGCATTTAGGATTTTTCAACAAAATCTATTATTTTATTTCTTACAAGTAGTAATGCTATATTTCTGGCACTGTTCATAGTAAGAAGACACTTAAACTGCAATATCATACATTATTTTATACATAAATCTTGTGGAGGTTGTAGTCCCACCTTGGAAAGTTTTCTATTCCTTAAGACAAATCAAATACTTTGTTACCTAATTTTCTTCTAATTACTTTCAAATCAATATCTCTTCATAAGTCAGACAGCTAATTCTCCTTTGTAGAGGGCATTTTGATCAACATTCATCTCTGAGACATACATTACTTAATATGTGTTAGCTACACAAGTATTTTCATTAGAAAAGAATTGCGTAGTATATGAACAATTTTATATAGAGGTAATCAATTATGACACTGTGTAATGTCTTTCAAATAGGTTTGTGTATACTTAAAGAGGTACCATCATGAAAACAATATTTGTGTTCTATGCAGGATATAAAGTTAAATATGATCCTATAAACCGTGAATGTGGCATGTACAAATGATTGTAGACTCAGTTAGTCAGTAGTACTCTATTCTTTCTTTATGTATTCCCACTTTTCCTTGCACAACTTTTCCTTTAGAAAAAGAATCACGCATTGCATGTTTAAGATGTCCTCAAATGTTTTAGGTTATATTTAAGTCTAAGGACTGTGAAGGTAATTCCCAAACCCTAACATTTACAAGGGCAATCCAGAAAGTAAAGACCATTTGCGCCTTTCTCATTCCTACCCCTCCCACCCACAATTCATTGTTAGGTGGTATCCATAATCGCTATAAGTTTACAGTTTCTTTAAAGGAATGAGCTATTTGCTTATCTGACCACCTTGGATCGGGAGTCAGCATTGATAAGAGCATGCAGGTCTGAGAGTGTACCTTCCTTATTCTGATGCTTATGAGCTATCCCACTGTAGCTGCGGGTGTGGATCATAGGGTCGACCACACTTATCTTGACAGTGTCTAGCTCGACAACTATTTGTCGACAGTAACTAAGTCAACACTTAAAATAGGTCGACACAAGCATCAGGTCGACATGAGCAAGGTCAACATGACAAAAGGTCAACATGAGTTTTTAATTTTTTTGGGTGTCGTTTTCTTCATAGAGTGACCGGGAACCCCAATTAGTGCACCGTGTCCCCTCGCATGGCTCGCTTTGCTCGCCATGCTTCGGGCAAGATGCCTCACTGTGCTCGGCACAGGTTACCATTCCCGATTGTAGTCCAGGTGGATTGTAAAGTATGAAAAAGTTCAAAAAATGATTAAAAAAACAAACTCATGTCGACCTTTTGTCATCATGTCAACCTAGAAATTGTCGACCTAGAAACCATGTCGACCTAATGCATGTTGACCAATAGTGGTCAACCTAATGCATGTCAAGCTAAGTGTGGTCGAGATAGAGCCCGGATACCGTAGCTGCAGTATCAGCTTTTCCCTGTGCTGGGGATTAGCAGTGGCGGGAGCTCAAAAGACTGTGATTTTACTCCTTTCTCTCTCAGCATATGTAAACCACCTTACTACAAATGCTGGCTACAAGATATATGCGGCAATATAGCTGCGTGTACCTATTGGATCACATTGGGAGGTCTGAGGTAGCGTACTGCTGTTGGAAAAAATCTGTTAGTTAATGGATATCACAGATTCTGTGGCTACTTTGAATAAACTTTAATTACCAATTGGATACTTAAGGAATCTTCAGCAATTGGAATCACAAAGCATTTAAGCCACTAAATAAACAATATCTCTGATGCTATATTTGTGGTCATATATAGACTTGCTCTTGATGGCATAAAGACCATATATATATTTTAATGACCAAATGGCCATATCCTGGAGATTCTGTTTTTTCCTTACCTATTTTTAATGCTTATCGCATTGTTTTATTGCACCTTTTGAGAGAATAAATTATTTTGGATCATGCTATTTTCTCTATTTGCTTATGTCTCCATATGTCATGACTTATTATATACTGTATCCATATGTTGACAATAATGCAGAGCATTACAGGAACAAGAGTAAACTTCAAAGGAAAGTAAAATATAATTTTCTTTAATTAATTTTGCTCTATTCACTCTAATTGAATGAGCACACCTATCTGATCTATTTTTCTTTATTTAATGCTGGTATTTATATAACCCAGATCAGAAGGGTGCTGCCAGTTTTCTCCTATTCTGTAATCTATTGGAATAACCTTAAGAAGATTGACAGGCGGGAGGCTGATCGGGGCATCTACTCACCGTTTTCTGGGTGTGGAGATCCGAACGTAGGCGCGTCGAGGCGTTTGGAGGACGGATGTCTGACGTCAATTCCGGGACCTTCATCGCTGGATTTATCGCGCAGGGTAAGTAATTGCAGGTCTAGTCTTCTTTTACACAAAACTTTTTTAGCATAGCAGGGCTGCACAAGCGATCGCAGCCATGCTATGCTAAAATACACTCCCCAATAGGCGGCATCTAGTTGATCGCACGAGCAGCAAAAAGTTCCTACGTGTGATCACCTCAGAATGACCCCCTAAGTCCCCTATCAGGGAACTTAGTCTCCGACCCAGCTAAGCTTGGCATTAGCGATAAGGGCGCGGTGGGGGCTGGCTCCAAACAACTCTTTGTCTCCCTGAAGGGCTCTTTGTGGGTTAATTGTGCTTAACCTTTTACTTTCTGTGTGTGTGTGTGTGTGTGTGTGTCACGATCCGGGTATCTGGACGCCATTACTTACCCTTCAGATGCCTCCTAAGGCGGGCTCAGCGTTCCAGGACCGGATTCCGCTGTTCCTGAGTTTCCACATACAGAGTGGTCTTTTCATCAGCCGCGGCCTCCGCTGTGCCCGCGTGGTTAAATGTGCATCTATCAGCCTGGCGTCTCCTGTCTCCGGTGGCCGGCGCCGCCATTACTGTTTCCCAGACCACATGGATTACAAACCAAACTTCCCTCCAAGTGTCTGCATGGGCGCAGCCATCTTGGATTCTGTCATCTGATCATTTCCACCAATCTGCTGTCTGTGTTGTTGATTTGCATAATTGCCTAGCCAACCCCTTCCTTGCTGCAGGTATAAGTAAGCTGTACCTGAGCAAGGAAGACGTCAGTGCTTTGGTTGTCAAACCTAGTTCCTGTTTGTCTCTCTTCTATGATTGTCTTCCAGGTTCCAGCTCCTGTCTCAAGACTTCCACCATAGAGACCCGCACCAGCATTCCACCTGCGGTGTAGCCTGACTCTCCAATCCATTGTGGATTCATCTGTTTCCAGCTACAACACTACCTGCTTCCAGCCTCAGCTTCCAGCAGAGTACAGCTTCCCTTAAAGGGCCGGTGTCCTTTCTACTCTTTACCATTTCTCCGCTCTCAAGTTCTACATTTCAGTTCACATTTCATCGCTCCCAAAGTTCATTTATTATTTAACTGGTTCCAGCCAGTATCCACTCCGTGCTAACAACAGTCTGGTTCCATCCAGTATCCACAGCAGCTGTTTTACCTTCAGCAACCCAGCTCTTCCTGGAACACCAGCTGGTATAATCCTGGGTTATCTCCATTGCTACAGCCGGGCCTGGTAAGGACTTTCCATCTAGAAGATCATAAGAACTATCTCACACTACCAGTGCCCTGTGGCTCCTGCCATGCTGTAGTACTCAGGAACTGTATTTATTCTTGCTGACTTTTACGTTTTCTTTTACTGCTGCTGTGATGCGGAGTTGTCATAATAAACATCATTGACTTTTATCTAAGTTGTCGTGGTCACGCCTTCGGGCAGTTATTATTCATGTTACTTACATGTCCAGGGGTCTGATACAACCTCCCAGGTTCCGGTACATCTCAGCCCCTACAACTGAGGCTGCCTCCTGTCAGCTCAGGCCCTCAGTTGTGACAGTAAGCACTGACCTAATGAATCCAGCCGGAGACCAGGATCAAGCGGCCAGGCCGATGCAAGAACTGGCAGCCCGACTAGAACATCAGGAGGCTGCACAGGGCCACATCATCCGCTGTCTCCAGGATCTCTCTACTCGGCTGGATGGGATTCAGACAACTCTCCGTGGATCAGGCGCGTCTGGTGCGTCAACCACAGTGACTCCAGCTATAACCCCACCCACCTTACCCATTTCTGCTCCACGTCTTCATCTTCCAACGCCAGCAAAATTTGACGGATCTCCAAGATTCTGCAGGGGATTTCTCAACCAGTGTGAGATTCAGTTTGAGCTACAACCTGGCAATTTTCCCAGTGACCGTACAAAAATTGCCTACATTATTTCTCTTCTCAGTGGCTCAGCCCTTGATTGGGCATCACCGTTATGGGAGAGGTCCGACACCCTGCTATCTTCTTACACTGCATTTGTGTCAACGTTCAGGCGCATCTTCGACGAGCCAGGCCGGGTAACTTCAGCTTCGTCTGAGATTCTCCGTTTACGCCAGGAATCACGTACTGTAGGACAATATCTTATACAGTTCCAGATCCTGGCATCCGAACTGGCATGGAACGACGAGGCCCTGTATGCTGCATTCTGGCATGGTTTATCCGAGCGTATTAAAGATGAGTTAGCTACCAGAGACTTACCCTCCAAGTTAGATGAGCTAATCTCACTTTGTACGAAAGTTGACTTGCGTTTCAGAGAGAGAGCAACTGAGCGTGGAAGATCATCTGCTCCAAAATCTTCTACTCCTCCTCCTCGCCAACTGTCACCAACTACAGATGAACCCATGCAAATTGGCCGTTCCCGTTTAACTCCTGCTGAGCGCCGAAGACGTCTCTCCGAGTTTCTCTGTCTGTATTGTGCAGCTCCGTCTCACACCATTAATGCCTGTCCCAAACGTCCGGGAAACTCCAAATCCTAGCTCGCCAAGGAGAGGGCCGGCTAGGAGTAATGATCTCCTCTCCATCTCCTCAAGATTGTAACCTCCCAGTCTCGCTTCAAGTTGCTCAACGTTATCAGAACGTCATTGCCCTCCTGGATTCCGGAGCAGCTGGGAACTTTATTACTGAAGCCTATGTTAAACGGTGGTCCCTACCCACCGAGAGACTTCCTTCGTCCTTTTCCTTAACTGCTGTGAATGGCAGTAAAATTTTTGATACAGTTATTTCTCTAAGGACTCTACCAGTTCGTCTGAGAGTGGGAGTTCTTCATTCCGAACTTATTTCATTTTTAGTGATTCCAAGAGCCACACATCCTGTGGTCCTGGGCCTTCCATGGCTCCGTCTTCACAATCCTACAATTGATTGGACGACTACGCAAATCCTGGCATGGGGTTCCTCCTGTACTAAGACATGTTTGTTTAAAGTGTTGCCTGTCTGTTCTTCCTCCCCCAGGTCGTCTGATGTTCCACCTCCTCCATATCAAGATTTCACGGATGTGTTCAGTAAAGCTTCTGCTGATATCCTTCCTCCTCATAGAGAATGGGACTGCCCGATTGATCTCGTTCCAGGGAAGGTTCCACCTCGAGGCCGAACTTATCCGTTGTCTCTCCCCGAGACACATTCTATGGAGGAATACATTAAAGAGAACCTAGCAAAGGGGTTCATTCGACCTTCTTCTTCTCCAGCCGGCGCAGGCTTCTTTTTTGTAAAGAAGAAAGATGGTGGTCTGCGGCCGTGCATCGACTACAGAGGTTTGAACGACATTACCATCAAGAACCGCTATCCTTTACCCCTGATTACTGAGCTCTTTGACAGAGTTAGCGGAGCTACCATCTTTACAAAGCTGGACCTGAGAGGTGCATACAATCTCATCCGGATCCGTGAGGGTGACGAGTGGAAGACCGCATTTAACACCCGTGACGGACATTATGAGTACCTCGTCATGCCCTTCGGATTGAGCAATGCTCCAGCTGTCTTCCAGCATTTCGTCAATGAGATCTTCAGAGACATTCTATACCGTCATGTCGTGGTCTATCTAGATGATATCCTCATTTTTGCCAACAATTTAGAGGAACATCGTTTCTGGGTAAAGGAGGTTCTGTCCCGTCTCCGTGTCAATCATCTCTACTGCAAATTAGAGAAATGCGTCTTTGAAGTCAAGTCCATTCCGTTTCTAGGGTACATTGTGTCCGGTTCCGGACTAGAGATGGATCCTGAGAAACTACAAGCAATCCAGAATTGGCCGGTACCCTTAACCCTCAAAGGGGTCCAGAGGTTCTTAGGGTTCGCCAATTATTACCGAAAGTTTATACGAGACTTTTCCACCATTGTGGCGCCTATTACTGCTTTCACCAAGAAGGGTGCTAACCCGTCCAAGTGGTCTGAAGAAGCCATGCAAGCTTTTCATCTTTTAAAACAGAGGTTCATCTCTGCACCTGTCCTGAAACAGCCTGACATCGACTCTCCTTTCATCTTAGAGGTGGATGCCTCCTCCGTTGGAGTAGGAGCGGTGTTATCTCAGAGGGCTAAAGATGGTCATTTACATCCTTGCAGTTTCTTCTCACGGAAGTTCTCCCCAGCGGAGCGCAACTATGCCATTGGCGACCAGGAGTTGCTAGCCATCAAGCTCGCTCTAGAGGAGTGGAGATATCTGTTGGAGGGAGCTTCTCATTCAATCACCATCCTTACAGACCACAAGAACCTTCTATATCTAAAAGGCGCACAATGTCTCAACCCTCGTCAGGCCAGATGGGCACTTTTCTTTTCCAGGTTCGACTTTAAACTCCAGTTCTGTCCGGGCTCTCAGAATCGCAAGGCCGATGCCCTTTCCCGCTCATGGGAGCAAGAAAATGAGTCAGAGTCTTCCGACAAGCATCCTATTATAAATCCGTTGGCATTCTCCACGGTAGGGATGGACTCTACGCCCCCATCAGGGAAAAGTTTTGTGAAGCCGACACTAAGGAAGAAGCTCATGCATTGGGCCCATGCTTCCCGTTTTGCCGGACATACAGGTATCCAAAAAACCCTGGAGTTTATCTCTAGGTCCTATTGGTGGCCAACTCTGAAAAAGGACGTTTTGGAGTTTATTGCATCTTGCCCAAAGTGTGCTCAACATAAAGTATCCCGCCAGTCGCCTGCGGGGCAACTGGTTCCACTATCTGTTCCCCGTCGACCATGGACCCATTTGTCGATGGATTTTATTACAGATTTGCCCATGTGCAACAAGTTCAATACCATCTGGGTGGTAGTTGACCGGTTCACCAAGATGGCACACTTCATTCCTCTCACCGGTCTTCCGTCAGCTTCCAAGTTGGCTCAAGTATTCATACAAGAGATCTTCCGACTCCACGGTCTTCAAGAAGAAATTATCTCAGATCGAGGAGTTCAATTCACAGCCAAATTCTGGCGAAGTTTATGTCAAGTCCTCCAAGTCAAGTTAAAGTTTTCCACGGCTTACCATCCTCAGACCAATGGTCAAACTGAGAGGGTGAATCAGGACTTGGAGGCCTTCCTCCGCATCTATGTGTCCTCCTCTCAAGATGACTGGGTTCAATTACTTCCCTGGGCCGAGTTCTGTCATAACAACCAGTATCATTCTTCATCTTCTTCAACACCATTCTTCACCAACTTTGGATTCCACCCTAAAGTCCCTGAGTTCCAACCGCTTCCAGCAACTTCTGTTCCCGCAGTGGATATCACCTTGCATCAGTTTGCCAATATCTGGAAGAGCGTACGATCAGCTCTGCTCAAGGCATCGTTCAGGTACAAGAAGTTTGCGGATAAGAAGCGTCGAGCAGTTCCTGCTCTCAAGGTGGGTGATCGGGTATGGTTATCCACGAAGAATTTGAGGTTAAGAGTTCCCAGTATGAAGTTTGCACCTCGCTACATCGGTCCTTTCAAAATTGATCAAGTCATCAATCCTGTTGCTTACAGACTCCAGTTACCTCCCTTCTTAAAAATACCCAGGACATTCCATGTTTCCCTGTTGAAACCGCTAATCTTGAATCGGTTTCATTCCTCACTTCCACCAACTCCGAAAGTCCAAACTCAACGAGGCATTGAGTATGAAGTGGCCAAGATCCTGGACTCACGTCACCGTTACGGTCAACTTCAGTATCTCATTGACTGGAAGGGCTATGGTCCTGAAGAACGCTCTTGGACCAATGCCTCTGACGTCCATGCTCCTGCCTTGGTCCGAAATTTCCACGCAAAGTTTCCTTTAAAGCTTAAGAAGTGTCCTGGGGCCACTCCTAAAGGGGGGGGTGCTGTCACGATCCGGGTATCTGGACGCCATTACTTACCCTTCAGATGCCTCCTAAGGCGGGCTCAGCGTTCCAGGACCGGATTCCGCTGTTCCTGAGTTTCCACATACAGAGTGGTCTTTTCATCAGCCGCGGCCTCCGCTGTGCCCGCGTGGTTAAATGTGCATCTATCAGCCTGGCGTCTCCTGTCTCCGGTGGCCGGCGCCGCCATTACTGTTTCCCAGACCACATGGATTACAAACCAAACTTCCCTCCAAGTGTCTGCATGGGCGCAGCCATCTTGGATTCTGTCATCTGATCATTTCCACCAATCTGCTGTCTGTGTTGTTGATTTGCATAATTGCCTAGCCAACCCCTTCCTTGCTGCAGGTATAAGTAAGCTGTACCTGAGCAAGGAAGACGTCAGTGCTTTGGTTGTCAAACCTAGTTCCTGTTTGTCTCTCTTCTATGATTGTCTTCCAGGTTCCAGCTCCTGTCTCAAGACTTCCACCATAGAGACCCGCACCAGCATTCCACCTGCGGTGTAGCCTGACTCTCCAATCCATTGTGGATTCATCTGTTTCCAGCTACAACACTACCTGCTTCCAGCCTCAGCTTCCAGCAGAGTACAGCTTCCCTTAAAGGGCCGGTGTCCTTTCTACACTTTACCACTCTCCACCGGAATTATTATTTCTCCGCTCTCAAGTTCTACATTTCAGTTCACATTTCATCGCTCCCAAAGTTCATTTATTATTTAACTGGTTCCAGCCAGTATCCACTCCGTGCTAACAACAGTCTGGTTCCATCCAGTATCCACAGCAGCTGTTTTACCTTCAGCAACCCAGCTCTTCCTGGAACACCAGCTGGTATAATCCTGGGTTATCTCCATTGCTACAGCCGGGCCTGGTAAGGACTTTCCATCTAGAAGATCATAAGAACTATCTCACACTACCAGTGCCCTGTGGCTCCTGCCATGCTGTAGTACTCAGGAACTGTATTTATTCTTGCTGACTTTTACGTTTTCTTTTACTGCTGCTGTGATGCGGAGTTGTCATAATAAACATCATTGACTTTTATCTAAGTTGTCGTGGTCACGCCTTCGGGCAGTTATTATTCATGTTACTTACATGTCCAGGGGTCTGATACAACCTCCCAGGTTCCGGTACATCTCAGCCCCTACAACTGAGGCTGCCTCCCGTCAGCTCAGGCCCTCAGTTGTGACAGTGTGTGTGTGTGTGTGTGTACTGTCACATTTACATTATGTCAGGCAAAGAGTGTGTTTCTTGTACAGCGGAGTGTTCCTCTTCACTAGGGGGCTCACTACTGGGTACTCAGGGCACCTTCCCAGAATAGCGGGGCTGAACCGGTGTGGGTTAATTCCTTTAAAGGAATGATCTCCAATATTTCTACGAAATTGTCCCGCAATGAGAAAGAGACGCAATACTTAAGACAGACTGTGGATGAGTTTATAAACAGGAACCGGAGTGGGTTAATTCCCTTAAAGGAATGATCTCCAATATTTCTACGAAATTGTCCCGCAATGAGAAAGAGACGCAATACTTAAGACAGACTGTGGATGAGTTTATAAACAGGAACTCAGTCCCCAAACCAGCGTCTCAATCCCCTCCCATTTGTCCGCAAAAACGATCTCTGGCCCATATCTTGCAGTCTGACTCTGACGCTGAGGAGTCAGACATGGAGGAGGGTGAGGTGGATATGGATGGGAGGATGCGGCTCTGTCACAGGGAATAGAGTCTCTAATAGAGGCTATCAGAGATGTTCTGCATATTCCTGATAAGGTGTCAGAGGCGTGTGAGGAATCTTATTTTAATGTAAAAAAGACGTCCTCAGTCACTTGTCAAAGGAATTGAATAACCTGTTTGAAGAACCGTGGGTTAATCCTGATAAGAAATTTCAAATCCCTAAAAGGTTGCTCTCTTCTTTTCCTTTTCCTCTGGAGGATAGGAAAAAATGGGAAAATCCACCAATAGTGGACGCATCAGTCTCTAGGCTGTCACGAAAAATTGTATTGCCTGTTCCTGTTGCAGACTCCCTAAAGGACACGGCTGATCATAACATTGAGACTACACTCAAATCATTGTACACAGCTGCTTAGGTGGCCCAAAGACCCACTATTGCATGTGCGTGGATCACAAAAGCCATTGCTTAATGGTCAGGTAACCTAATTGAGGGGTTAGATTCCTTGTCTAGGGGGATGTTGTTTTACTCCTGCAGCATATACAGGACTCTGAGAACTTTATGGTGGAAGCCATAAAAGCGATAGGCTTGCTTAATGCATGCACCACAGCTATGGCAGTGTCAGCACGCAGGGGCTTGTGGCTATGCCAGTGGACAGCTGATGTGGATTCCAGGAAAGGCGTGGAAGGCCTACCATTCACAGGAGAGGCCTTGTTTGGAGATGAACTAGACAAATGGATCTCCACAGCTTCTGCGGGTAAGTCTATGTATCTTCCTTCCACAGCTCCCCCAACCAAGAAGGCTTATTCAGCTTCTAAGTTATGGTCCTTTCGGATGGCCAAGTTTAAAGGAAGATCCAGAGGTGCTTCTACGTCCTCCAGCGGCACAAGAGGTAAACCTTGCAAACCTGCAATTGCAGGTGCTCAGAAACAGAGCTCAGGCTCTGCTTCCTCAAAGCATTCAGCATGACGGTGGACCGCGATGCATGGAAGGCTGTCAGGTGGGAGCCCGACTACAATTATTCAGTCAAATCTGGTCAAGTTCGTGCCAGGATCCCTGGGTCGTTGATCTTATTTCCTAGGGCTACAGACTGGAGTTCCAAGAGCTCCCACCTCACAGATTCTTCAAATCAGGCTTGTCAGTTTCACGAGAGGCAAGTATAACTTTACAACATGCCATCCAAAAACTGGTACAGACTCAAGTCATTGTTCCAGTTCCACCTCATCTGCAAAACAAGGGGTACTATTCCAACTCATTTGTAGTACCAAAGCCGGACGGTTCGGTAAGACCGATTCTGAACCTCAAGTTGTTGAACCCGTACTTAAGAGTGTTCAAATTCAAGATGGAGTCTCTGAGAGCGGTAATCTCAGGTCTGGAGGAGGGAGAATTCCTAGTGTCTCTGGATATCAAGGATGCGTACCTTCACATTCCGATATGGCCGCCTCATCAGTCTTATCTACCGTTTTCACTGCAGGACTGTCACTACCAGTTCCAGGCCCTGCCATTTGGTCTCTCCACGCACCAAATGTGTTCACCAATGTGATGGCAGAGCTGATGTTTCTACTCTGCAAACAGGGAGTGAACATAATTCCGTACCTGGACGATCTCCTGATAAAAGCACCATCCAGGGAAAGGTTGCTGGACAGCATTGGTCTCTCAACCAAACTTCTCCAGGATCATGGGTGGATTCTGAACCTTCCGAAATCTCACCTAGAGCCAACATGGAGGCTCCCATTCCTGGGAATGATACTGGACACGGAGTCGTGTAATGTGTTCCTTCCGTTGGAAAAGGCATTGGTAATCCAGTCGATGGTTCGGGATGTCCTGAAGCCAACCCAGGTATGGCTACATCTGTGCATTCACCTTCTGGTAAAAATGTGGTCTCTTACGAGGTGCTTCAATATGGAAGGTTTCACGCAACACCCTTCCAGCTCGATCTGTTGGACAAATGGTCCGGATCGCATCTTCATATGCACCAGAGGATCAGTCTGTCACCAAAAGCCAGGATCTCCCTTCTGTGGTGGCTACAGACTTTTCACCTCGTCGAGGGTTGGAGGTTCGGAATTCAGAACTGGATTCTGTTAACCACAGACACAAGCCTCAGAGGTTGGGGAGCAGTCACCCAAGGGGTGCAGTTTCAAGGAAAATGGTCAAGTCAGGAAGTCATCCATCCAAACAACATTCTGGATCTCAGGGCCATATACAACACCCTTCTGCAGGCCTCATATCTTCTTCAAGATTGGGCCATTCAGGTCCAGTCGGACAATGTGATGGCAGTGATGTACATAAACTGACAGGGTGGAACAAAAAACAGAGCAGCAATGTCAGAGATGTCAAGAATTCTCCTCTGGGCAGAAAAAAATGCTGTGGCATTGTCAGTGGTCTTCATTCTGGGAGTAGACAACTGGGAAGCTGACATCCTCAGCAGACACAACCTGCACCCTGGGGAGTGGGGCCTTCACCGTGAGGTGATGGGGATATCCACAGATTGACATGATGGCCTCTCATCTCAACTAGAAGCTCAAACAGTATTGTTCCAGGTCGAGAGACCCACAGGCAGTGGTGGTACACACCCTGACGACTCCATGGGTCTATCAGATGGTGTATGTGTTTCCTCCACTTCCTCTGATCCCAAGGATTCTAAAAAAAATAAAAAGGGAAAAGGTTCAAGCAATACTCATTGCTCCGGACTGACCAAGAAGGGCCTGGTACGCGGACCTTCTGGAGATGTTTCTCAAAGATCCGTGGTCTCTACCTCTTCACAAGGATCTTCTGCAACAGGGCCAGTTCGTCTATCAGGACTTACCGAGGCTACGTTTGATGACATGGAAGTTGAACGGCTGATTCTAGCCAGAAGAGGGTTCCCTAACAAGGTTATCCTATGATCCAAGCCAGGAAGGGGGTAACATCTAAACATTACCATCGTATTTGGAAGAAATACGTCTCTTGGTGTGAGAGCAGAAATTATTCTGTGGTGGAATTTCCCCTGGGACGTTTCCTGCTTTTTCTGCAGGCAGGTGTGGATGTGGGCCTACATCTGGACTCCATAAAAGTCCAGATTTCGACCTTTATCCATTTTATTTAAAAAATAATTGGCTTCTCTCCCTGAGGTCCAGACGTTCTTGAAAGGTGTTCTGCACATCCAACCTCCCTTTGTGCCTCCCACGGCACCTTGAGATCTCAATGTGGTGCTGCAGTTCCTCCAATGGGACTGGTTTGAGCCGTTACAGGAGGTGGATGTAAAATATCTTACATGGAAGACAGTCACACTGTTGGCCTTGGCTTCAGCATGATGTGTGTCGGAGCTGGGGGCTTTGCCTCACAAAAGCCCCTATTTAATTTTCCATGTGGACAGAGCTGAACTCAGAACTCGTCAGCAATTTCTTCCTAAAGTGGTGTCTGCATTTCACATCAACCAACCTATTGTGGTTCCGGTTGTTACCGACACCTCTGCTACTTCCAAGTCTTTGGAGGTTGTGAGGGCTTTGAAGGTGTATGTAAAGCGAACAGCTCATCACAGAAAATTGGACTTGCTGTTTGTTCTTTATGATTCCAAGAAAATTGGGTGTCCTGCTTCAAAGCAGACTATTGCACACTGGATCGGGCTCACTACCCAGCATGCTTTTTCCACGGCAGGTTTGCCAGTTCCAAAATCTGTACAGGCCCACTCTACTAGGTTGGTGGGTTCTTCCTGGGTGGCTGCCCGGGGTGTCTTGGCTTTACAGCTCTGCCAAGCAGCTGCTTGGTCAGGTTCAAACACGTTTCCTAAGTTCTACAAGTTTGATACTTTGGCCTCCTTCAGTTTGGTCAATCAGTTCTTAAGGAACCTCAGCACTCTCCCACCCAGTTTGGGAACTCTAGTACATCCCCATGGTACTAAATGGACCCCAGTATCCTCTAGGACGTAAGAGAAAATAGGATTTTAATTACCTACTGGTAAATCCTTTCCTCACAGTCCGTAGAGGATACTGGGTGCCCGTCCAGTGCTTCTTTCTTCCTGCACTGTTACTTGGTTAAGTAATGTTGGTTCAGCTGTTGTTCCTGTATCAAGTTTGGTTAGCATGCCTTTCCTCTTATTTGTGTGTGCTGGTTCAGAATCTCACCACTATCCTTATCTATCCTTCTCTCAAAGTATGTTCGTCTCCTCGGGCACAGGTTCCTAGACTGAGTCTGGTAGGAGGGGCATAGAGGGAGGAGCCAGCCCACACTATCAAATTCTTAAAGTGCCCATGGCTCCTAGTAGACCCATCTATACCCCATGATACTAAATGGACCCCAGTATCCTCTATGGATAATGAGAAAAGGATTTACCGGTAGGTAATTAAAATCCTATTTTTCCTCTAATGGGCAAAACCATGTGCACTGCAGGTGGGGCAGAAAGAGTTAGATTTTGGTGGGGTGTGTTCAAATCTAAATTGCAGTGTAAAAATAAAGCAGCCAGTATTTACCGTGCCCAGAAACAATATACCCAACCCAAATGCACATGTTATATCTGCCCCACCTGCAGTGCACAATTTTCAACCTTGAATTAGGACCGAAATAAACTAATTGGTAATACAAATCATGGATTATTCACCTTTGCTAAACTAGACATACAGTACACATAGAGATCCAATTTCAATGGGCATCAGAATGGTATCAAAATGGATAACACATAGCAATCAAATTCATGTAGTGTTATGTTAAATTAGTTGTTTCCATACCCACTTACCAAAAATTGTATTTTATCAAGTTAAGATGAAATGTATTTGTTTAGAAAAATGATGTGAGTCAGTGATCTCTAAAATTCTATTGATATCCTGGGTTGTTCTGAAAATCCCCCATAGCACTACTAATTATATCAAAATGTCAGTCATGCTATTTGGCTATTAGTCATCCTATTTGGTGTAAAGAAACACCCTACAATTATACAACTATCTTTTGTACTATTTTTTTGAAGTTATTACCTATACAAAGCCTGTAAAATACATTATATATTTGCTTTACTGTCTATTTAAAGAAAGCTATAATTGTCCCAAATAATCAAAGTTGAGATCACTGGAATACCCAAAATTGTTCTAAAAATATTCTTAGTAATACAGTTCAATAAATAAAATTTTAAATATGTGCTGTTTACTGAAGTGTACGGTTCTCCAGTCATGAGGAGGTTCAATGTACTCCATGGCGACAGTGAGGTTGGTGACAATCAATGCAGTTTCTAGCCTTTGCCACATGCCAAAGGCATGTGCAGCCAGAAAGGGGGAATGGCCTAGTTTGAAGGGGAGGTCATGGTGGAACCACCATTTACATTCTGAGGTGTGGCCTAGCAGTGAGGGCCATGGCCTCATGGGGAGCCCCTGTCTACATCACTCTGGGGGGTGCCCAGCATTCCCGTCTCAGCCCCGGAGAGTCTGCCTGCATTGACGTCTCCTCCTCAATGACAGGAGTGGGTGCTGCATGAGAATATCACAGAGCAGCACCTGGCTCCCAGTCACTGAGGAGGATCCAGCATTGTGATGTCCCCCCTGGAAGTGTGACATGCACCACACCCCCCTAGTGACATCTCTGAATATACTAACTGTAGTTTTAGTACATTTTGAGTTAACCACAGTTAAAAGAAGCCCCTCTTCAAGGCCCCTCTTCCAGCTAATAAAGTTACAGTACTTTAAGAATAGTTTGTAGATTAATTTTTGGGAGAAGGCTGGTTCATTTTTACCACAATTAAAGCTACTGTTACAGTCTGCAGAGTATTTTTCCAGGTATTGCACCATGGGGATGAATATAATACATACTGTAAATATAAACATTACACAATTTTGCTTAGCTAAATAAAGAAATAGTTATTGTCATGTAACAACATTTATTTATTATCACTAATGCCACAGTATGAAAACTGTTATGTCAAGCATTTCAGTGGTCTGTAAGAAAGACATTTATTTATGCAGTAGTCTATGGTCAGTCTGTTTTTTGTTACAGACTGGTTATGGTGCTCAAATGGTTAAGTGTTTGGTTCTTTATTATATATAATTGCTGTGTAACGGTTTAGGTCAAATGAAGGTTAAGTTGCACCTTGATGGAACAGAGAAATAATACAGCATTACCTCCTTAGTGATATTATTCTCCCTTCCCTGGCATATCCCTTGAGTTTAGAAGATAAGAGTCTTGCGGCAGAATGTTCAAAAGCTCCTGAGTTCACAGTCAGATTACTCCTAAGGGAGTTTGTGGAAGAAACTTTCTTTTATGAAAAATCTATCAAAAAAAGTTTACAAAGTTAGTGAAACCCTTGGGTTAGGTAACTTTAAAGATAATCTATTATAAGGGCAATCATGCATTTCTTTTCTGCTTGATAACAATACATTGTAATTGCAAACTAAATATAAAATAGAACAACATACTGTAGTCCTACATATTATTGTATTTTAATTATAAGGTGTTACATAGTGTCTGCAGCCCCATAAAGGGAGGTAAACATAAGGTCAGAATAATATAGTATAAGTACAATACTGTATCCAACAGCTAACCATAGCATAATTGCATAGAAAAAGTACAAAACATTGCAATCACTCATGGGGTGTTTCTGAGTACCTGGCTGGAACCCCACTTTGGCGGATCATTTTTTTTTTTTGTAGACAGAGGCAGATTTGTCTATGTCTATATTGGTGATCAAAATAAACTATATCTCTCACCTACCCTTATGGCTTTAAGCCATACACAACTGATCACACAGTGCTGTCATGGGGTGGAGCCAAGCTGGAAGAGCAGCACTATGGAGAACAGAAAGAGTGGGAGATAAGATTGTGAGGCATGAGAAGAGTGAAAAGGGAGACAAGAAATGTTATTGTCACAACTGAGGGCCTGAGCTGATGGGAGGAAGCCTCAGTTGTAGGGGCTGAGGTGAAGCTAAACCTCGGAGGTTTAATCAGACCCCTGGACATATGAGTAGGATGTAGAAAGGTTGCCCGAAGGCGTGACCATGACAACCAGGATTAAAAGTCAATAAAAGTTTATTAACAGAACTCCATGTATTCACAGCAGTGATAAATGAATGAAGATATAAAGCAGATATGATAAAACAGTTCCTGGATAACTATGGGTTTGGCAATGGCCACAGGGTACTGGTAGCAGTAGGTACAGTTCTTAATGTCCCAGAGATGGAATGTCCTTACCAGACCCGTCCGTAGTATTAAGTGTAGCCAAGGAACACACCAGCAGATGTATCACTGGAAGCCGGTAACACTGGAGTTGAGGTAGCTGCTGTGGACGCTGGGTGGAACCAGCCAGGTGTTAGAACATGGAGTGGATGCTGGATGGAACCAGCCAAATAGTGGAATGAAGCTAGGGAGCGAGGATATAGGAACCGATGGTGTGTGGGTACCGATGGTTTGCGGGTACCGATGGTATGCAGGTAACTTCTGGAGATGCACCAGCTCTTTTAAGGAAGCTGATCACTGCTGGAAGCTGACCGCTGGAAGCAGATGACACTGTAGCTGGAAGCTGGAGCAAACACAGAAGACTGCAGAGTCAGGCTGCACCGCAAGGTGGTAAACTGGTGAGGGTCTCTTAGTGGTAACTGGAAACAGGAGCTGGAAACCTGGAATGAAAACAACCACAGGAGAGAGAGACTGGAAACAAGGTTTGACAACCAAAGCACTGACGATTTCCTGGTGCAGGCTCAATCCCTTTATACCCTTAGGTATGCAGGCATTGGATGAGCAATTAGGCAGACTTCAGCGGAGCTATGGATTGGAGGTCAGGGTCATGTGACTAGAACTAAGATGGCTGCGCCCATACCGGCCAGTGGAGGGAAACCTTGTTTGTAACACCACATGGAGATTCCTCTGTAATGGCGGCGGTGAACACAGAGAATGCCGACTTGCGTCTCAAACCTCCAGCATGGATGGCCGCGACCGCAGTAGGTGAAGAGTGCCACATACCCTGTAGTGCATTGAGAATAGGAGACGATGCCCGAGGCTCCGCCGGCAGGTGACGCCATGTCACTCGCCCGGGCATTGGAAGGACAATATCCACGGATCAGCAAAGATGAGACATGACATATGAATGCTAGCAACATAGCTGGGAACCGGGCCTAGGACGCTGAGCCAGCCTTAGAAGACACCTGAAAGGTAAATAATGGCATCCAGATACCCGGATCGTGACAGTTATGAGCAGCTAGCAAGTTGATTTCTTGAGAAGTTGGCTCCATAATGGCTTTGATACAGTTTGAATTCAGTTGAGTTTATTACTGTACATGTAATTGATACTGTGTTTAGAGTCAGCATAAGAACTTTGCTGACTTTCCAATGTAACCATGCTGTAGATATTTTGGTAGCTGGTATATAGGGTTATTTAAGGGATGCAGTTATTTTATATTCATGTGTGCCTTGACTATTGCCACTTAAAGGACCGATACATTGGACCTGATGTTTTCATCTATGCTTGAATAATGAAAGACCTTTTTCTACTAACCTGGTGAGTGCACCTTTAATTTCTGTCTTAGATAGATAGATAGATAGATAGATAGATAGATAGATAGATAGATAGATATAGACAATGCCTAGGAGAGAGAACATGTCAAGGGGAATCAGCCATAAGAAATCAGAGAAATCAGAGTTTCTGTCAAATGAGATCACACAGGCAAACAATAGGCCAGCTCAGCTTTTCCGTACAGTGGAGATGCTTTACAATCCAGCATGCCTGCAGCCTGATGAAACCCTCTTCCAAGCAAGATGCAATGAGTCTTCAAACTTCTTTGCAGATAATGTAACATAGTAACATAGTAACTAAGGTTGAAAAAAGACAATTGTCCATTGAGTTTAACCTACAGTATTTGTGGTCTCCTATGCAATGTTATTATAGGACTAGTTATTTTTATGTTAGGACTAGTTATATTAACTATAATGCATGCCTACGCACCATAACCCTGAATATCTTTATCCAATAGGAATTTATCTAACCCATTCTTAAAGGTGTTGACTGAGTCCGCTGTTACTACTCTCTCAGGCAGGGAATTCCAAACACGTATTGTCCTTACTGTGAAAAAACCTTTTCGCCTCAATGTGCGGAAACTCGTCTCCTCTAACCTAAGCGAGTGACCACGTGTCCTCTGTGCTGATCTTATAGAAAACAGGTCCCTCCCAAGCTCTGTGTATTGACCCCTTATATATTTGTAGATGTTGATTATGTCCCCTCTTATTCGCCTCTTTTCCAATGTAAACATGCCTAGCCTTGCAAGCCTTTCCTCGTATTCCAGCATCTCCATGCCCTTGATTAGTTTGGTTGCCCACCTCTGAACCTTTTCTAGCTCCAGGATATCCTTTTTGTAATATGGTGCCCAAAATTGCACACATTATTCAAGATGAGGCCTCATTAGTTATTTATACAATGGGAGTATAATACTCTTGTCCCTTGCATCAATTCCCCTTTTTATGCATGCTAATATCTTATTAGCCTTCTTTGCTGCACTCCTACTTTGGGTACTGCTGCTTAATTTGTTATCTATGTGAACCCCTAAGTCTTTTTCCAGTACAGAACCCCTAATATTACCCCATTTAGTATGTAGGTGTCATTTTTGGTCTTGCCCCCACAGTGCATTACCTTACACTTGTCTGTGTTGAATCTCATTCTCCATTTTGCTGCCCATGCTTCCAGTTTAGTTAAGTCACTCTGAAGAGACTCAGCATCCCCCTCCGTATTTATAACCTTACACAATTTGGTATTGTCTGCGAAAATTGATACCATGCTCTCTAGACCTACTGTTAGGTCATTGATGTAAATGTTGAACAAAAGTGGTCCAAGTACAGACCCTTGTGGCACGCCACTTAGTACTTTAGTCCAATTTGAAAATGATCCATTGACCACAACGCGCTGCTCCCTATTATCTAACCAATTACTGACCCAAGTGCATATTGTGCTCCCTAGCCCTATTTCTTGTAGCTTGTAGATAAGACGCATGTGTGGTAGTGTCGAAAGCTTTGGTAAAGTCTAAAAAGATTATATCCACTCCTTACGCTGATCCAGGTTCGCACTTACTGTTTTATAAAAGCCAAGTAAGTTAGTCTGACATGATCTGTCCTTCACAAATCCATGTTGGTTCCTTTTAATGACCTTATTTGATTCAAGGAACTTTTGAATACTGTCCCTTAGAATACCTTCCAATACTTTCCCCACTATACTGTAGATGTAAGACTAACTGGTCTATAATTACCTGGTTCAGCTTTGCTCCCCTTTTTAAATATTGGCACTACCTCTGCTATATGCCAGTCTTTGGGAACCATACCCGATTTAACCGAATCCATGAAGATCAAAAATAGAGGTCTTGCTAGTTCAGCGTGCAGCTCCATAAGAACCCTCGGGTGAATTCCATCGGGACCAGGTGACTTATTAATCTTTAACTTTTTTAATCGGTCACAGACTACCTCCTCACATAAATAAGCATTTAGCAGTGGGACTTTATCTTTGTTGAGATTTTGTGTTAGACCCAGCATTTGGTCCTCTCTGGTAAATACCGTTGAAAAAAACTTGTTTAGTTTGTTTGCTATGTCATTATCATTTTTGATCAAGACTCCCCTCTTGTCCTTTAAAGGACCTATACTCTCCTTCTTTAGTCTCTTGCTGTTGATGTACTTAAAAAAATTTTGGGATTCGCTTTGCTTTCCTTTGCTACTAGTTTTTCAGTTTCTACTTTAGCCGCTCTTATTCCTTTGTTGCATATTTTGTTACAGTCCTTATAGTGTTGAAATGACTCCGCATCCCCCTCAGATTTGTATTTTTTTAAATGCTAATCTTTTTTTGTCCATTAATTCCTTTATATTTTTGTTAAACCACATTGGTTTGGGATTTTTATTCCTTTTTTTGCTGCTGGTGGGAATACATTTACGAGTATTATTAATTAAAAAAGGCATTTGTTTCCCCCAGCACCCTGAATGATAACCGTAACCAGATATAAATTCCACATGATAATAGAATTCAGAGATCTTCGTTACACATATTTGCGCAAATGTGTGAATAAGCCCCAAAGCCGCATCAAGGCGTCTCTGTATATTTGGGGTCCCTAGCACTATATCTAGGTGCAGGGTGTGGCACCCCAAAACACCAGCATAAGTCAGAAAGCCCAGCGTAGCATACCAGTGAAAAAACTATAGTGTTAATAAATTAGTATTTAGGAAGCCGAAGCTATGCCTTTTTTTCTTGCTTAGAAATACCCCTCCCTTTCGAGCACCTGAATGATATCACTAAGCTAATTGAGCATCGACCAATATATATGTTTGTTGTGAGAGGCAGAGAGGTTCCTGCATAAGGAGGAGGTGCAGGCCCTGACATGCCACATGGAGCATTATGGGGTTGCTCCAAGGTAGGTAGCTCTTAGCTTAGACATATTGTAGTAAGGAGCCATTATCATGTGACTCCTTGCTGGTTAATCTTAGGCCCAGATTGGGGTAATGGAGGTGTGAGGTGTGGTGCCTCTGGACTGGCTGAGCTGGATGGTCTTAGTGTGGCATACCTTTACATTCTATTAACACTTTTCACTTATTAATTTTTTAACACTATTTCTCTATTTTAATTGCATTTCATTTTTGTATCACTTTCTCTATAGCTTCGGCTTCCTAAATACTAATTTATTAACACTATAGTTTTTTCACTGGTATGCTACGCTGGGCTTTCTGGCTTATGCTGGTGTTTTGGGGTGCCACACCCTGCACCTAGATATAGTGCTAGGGACCCCAAATATACAGAGACGCCTTGATGCGGCTTTGGGGCTTATTCACACATTTGCGCAAATATGTGTAATGAAGACCTCTGAATTCTATCATCATGTGGCATTTATATCTGGTTTCGGTTATCATTCAGGGTGCTGGGGGAAACAAATGCCTTTTTTTCTTGCTTACAAATACCCCTCCCTTTCGAGCACCTGAATGATATCACTAAGCTAATTGAGCATCTACCAATATATATGAGTATTATTAATTAGCAGTGATCTTAATACATCCCATTTCTCTGTAGTATTTTTTCCTTGAAATAGAATTTCCCATTCAATGTCCCTTAACGCTTCCTTCATCATGTCAAAGTTGGCTTTGCTAAAGTTTAGAGTCCTAGTTGAGCCAGTATAGGACTGCTTATGAAAACTGATATTGAATGTGACCATATTGTGGTCGCTGTTACCTATGGGCTCTCCTACTTCAATATTTGAATCCAATTCCCCATTGTTAGGTAATACCAGGTCTAAGATTGCATTGTACCTAGTTGGTTCCTCGATTAATTGAACTAAGTAATTATCATTTAGCATGTTTAAAAACATATTGCCCCCTAGCAGTATCACATGAATTGATTTTCCAGTTTATCTCGGGATAGTTAAAGTCTCCCATCACTACTATGTCTCCTACTGCTGATGCTCTTTCTATTTGGTTCAGTAACAATTTCTCATCAGACACATTAATACCAGGCGGCCTGTAGCATAACCCCAATAATAACTTCCTTATTCCTTTACCCCCGCACGCAATGTCTACCCATAATGTCTCAATAGTATTTACAGTCCCTTCTTGAATATCTTCCCGTATAACAGGTTTTAGAAATGGCTTTACGTAAAGACATACCCCTCTAAAGTATGCACAATCCGGGCTGTAATCTCCACAGTGCCATCAAAGGAGTTCAAATCTACCAAGCCTGTAAGTCACCTGTTTTTCATAGACCAGCTTTGACCTAATGGATGTAAAACACATTGCTGAAATTGCCTAAATGTTGTGTCCCACAAACTGTGATGTGGGCCATGCCACTACCAGGCTTCTAATAGGGTGCATGGACATAATTGGCCATGTATTTGCAAAAATAGTTCAATGCTCTTTGCAGAAAGGCATTTTTCCTAAACCACTAAAGGAAGCAATTGTTAGTCCTCTTCTTAAAAAACCTCATTTAGATCCCGACTGCATGACCAACTACAAACCAGTATCAACCCTTTCTTTTCTAGGAAAAGTTATTAAGAAATTGGTTGCTATCAACTCGAAACCCACCTGACAACCAACAATATTTATGATCCATTCCAGTCAGGATTCAGGAGAACACATAGCACTTAAACAGAAGCTGTTACAGGTACCTTGGGCCCTGGTTATGCAGGGCTTTGAAAGTTAGTAAGCTAATCTTGAAGATAACAGGCAGCCAGTGAAGTCAGTAGACAATTGGTAATATGTTGCTGGAACAGGGCTGGTTGTTAACAGCCTAGTAGCTGCATTTTGTACCAGCTGTAAGTGGTGCAATTCTTGTACTGGGATACTATTGCAGTAGTCTAATAGAGATATGTATGTATAATGTTTGCCAGATCTTTAGAGGGAATTAAGTGCTTGTTGCTGGCTATGTTCCTCAGATGAAAGAATGAGGATTTGATTGTGGCTGATATCTGATGTTTAAGTGTCAAGCCACAATCCAGGACAATGCCAAGATTCTGTACATGAGCAGTATATTTATCTTAAGGACCTCTGTTTTACTAGGATTCAGTCCAGCCAACTGACACTCATCCACTCCTGGAGCAAAGCTAGACAGCCATTTAGGGTTGTTATTGTGCTTTCAGTATCCAGAGATAAGGACAGGTACAGTTGTATATAATCTGTAAAGCAGTGGTAGACCAGGCCATGACATCTGATTATTTCATCCAGTGGTGGCCTGTATACTGCCAAAAGCATGGAGGATAGTATAGAACCTTGTGGGACACCACATGGCAGTGGTACTGGTGATGATGAGTATACTCCAGATGAAAATGTCTCTGACCTGCCAATGAGAAAGGATTTGAACCAGCTAAGAACTGTGCCATTCGGTCCACAGAAATTTTTCAGGCGCTCAATCAGAATCTCATGGTCCAAGGTATCAAATGCTGCAGAGAGATCCAGAACGATTAAGATTGAACAGTCACCTCTGTCTCTTGCCATCATAAAATCATTTAACACAAACCAGGGCTTTTTCAGTGCTATGACTTCTCCTGAATCCTGATTGGAATAGATCATAAATATCGTGGGTTGTCAGTTGGGTTTCCAGTTGATTTGCAACCAATTTCTCAATAATTTTTAGTAGAAAATGAAGGTTTGATACTGGTCTGTAATTGGTCATGCATTCAGAATCTAAATTAGGTTTGACAATTGCTTTCTTAGTAGTTCAGGAAAAATGCCAGTCTACAAAGAGCATTGAACTATTTTTGCAAATACAGGTCCATTTATGTCCTTACACCCTATTAGAAGCTTGGTCGAGGCATAGTCCAGTTAACACATAGTGGGACACAACATTCACGCAAATTCAGCAATGTCTTTTACATCCATTGGGTCAAAGCTAATCCATGAAAACAGGTGACTTACATTGGCAGGCTTTGTAGTTTGGCACTCCTTTGATGGCTCTGCGGAGTTTCCAGCCCGGATGGTGGATATTCTATCTGCAAAGAAGTTTGTGAACTCATTGCATTTTGCCTGGGAGAGAGTTTCACCATGCTGTAGGCATGCTAGTTTCCAAAGCAACTCCACTTTATGTAAAAGCTGAGCTGGCCTAATGTTTGCTGCTGTGATCTCATTTGACAAGAACTCTGATTTCTTATGGATGATTGTGGATTCATATTCTTCAGAATGCTTTATTAGTTTGATATGATCCTCTACCAGGCTAGTCTTCCTCCATCATCATTCAAGTCTATGCCTCATTTTCTTGAGTTCATTAACAGTGAGCTTGATAGTGTGGTTTGCAAGGTCATATAAGCACAGGGACGATACTATAATAGGGATGTGATCCCTGCAATTGATATTAATGGACTAGGGAACAGGGATACTCACAAGCACTCAATATCAAAGTGAGATCCAGATTTGCTGCAAGAGCATGGGGAGTCATACACCTCCTTTGCTGATATCTGGTCAACTCCATGGGCAAAGATCTAATTGAGGAGTTGCAACTGAGAACCAAATTGAATGGTGGTCTGACAATGTTACTGAGTTTATTTTAGGTCAGAGACTTTGAATACAAGCTGAAAAATAAGATCAAGAGTGTGAAAAATTTTATTTGTAGCAGAAGGAATGACTTGTGTGAAGCCCAGACCATTCATTGTGCACAGGAGGTCTTGGCCAAGGAATAAGAGCTCATCAGCTACCCATGCATTGTAATCCACGAGGATGAGCCTTCTTTAATGCTTCAGAACTAGACCAGGAACAGTGTCAACAATCTCTTGTATAAATATCTGTCCATCTCCAGTTGAGTGGTAAATGATAAGTACTCTAAAACCTAATCCTGTAGAACTCCGGGCAGCGATGTACTCAGATGAACGAGTAGTTTCCATGGGGTGGAGCCAAAGTTTAAGTGTTTTAAAAGCAGATGGCCACCACACTTCCCCTGAGATTCCGTTTTTGGTTGGGATGACAGCTTACAAAATAGGTACTTCAATTTGATATAGCCAAGTCTCTGTAATACAGGCAAAATTTGAAGCTTAAATAAGGTAAGCAATAGTAGCAGTCTTGTTTCTTACAGACCTGTTGACCACTCTCTATTTATACAAGCACTACAATCCCTATGTCTTCAGAACACAGTGCTCTCTTGATTCTCTTCCTACCTATCTAATCACTCTTTCAGTCTTCACTTCTCTGAATCCACCTCCTCTTCGCTACCTCTATCAGTTGGAGTACTGCAAGGCTTAGTCTTAGGTTCTCTGCTTTTCTCAAGCTACTGTATAAAACATCTCTTGGCAAGCTAAATAGCTCTTTAGGAAATCAGTATCATCTGTACATGGATGATACTCAAATGTATTTATACTTCCAAGATTTGTCACCATATGTATTGGTCTGAGTCACTGAATGCCTTCCTGTCCTTTCATTTTGGATATCATTTCGCCACCTCTAACTTAATATTCCCAAAACATATTTAATTCTATTTGCACTGGTCAATAGTAGTTACCATCCTGATACTGTATCTCTATCACTGTTGATAGCTCAACAAACAACCCTACCTCACAAGCTCACTGCCATGGGATCGTCCTTGAATCTGAATTGTCCTATGTTCCCTGCATTCAATCTATCTCTTAATCATGTTACATACATCTAAAAATCATATCCAAAATATGACATAATATACCATGCATTGATTATTGCAATTGTCTCCTTTGTCTTACCAAGAGGTTGAATGTACCAAAAAAATATCCTGCACCAAGATTGTTAAATACAAAAAGGTGGGTTCTACCAATAAAATGTAACATCAGGGAGAAGAAAGTTTTCATAAATGTAACTTGGTGGTGCAACCAACTGACTGTAGTAATCATGGCCAACAAAAGAACAAGATCAAGTAGTCAGTTCATCTGGGGTGCACCCATGTCCCTTGATAGTGTTAAAAAAATATCAAATGTTATTAGGTGTACTTTAAAATTTGTATTACAACCAATAGCTCCTAAATGTATATTGCTATATTGCCTACTGTATTAGTATGTATTTCAATATACTAATGTGCCCTAAATAAAAAAAATTAATTGAACACTATTATTTTTTCACTTTTTCTTCATCACTTCACCTCCTTTTTCCCTTTTGTACTAGTTCAAATACATACTAATACAGTAGACAATATAGCAATGTACATTTAGGAGCTATTGGTCTTTACACCAATTTTAGAGTATACCTACACATTTTCGCTAAAAACTGAAGCATGGCATGATGTTGCCGCGATCATGGCAACACAACATCACTAACAGTCTATGCTTTAATCCGCTAACACTTCACATAACTACGGGTAGCCGGTGCATATCTGCCCATTACCCGGTACACACATTGCAGCCGAGTCCCACTTGTAATGTGTGACCGCGGAAACAGCTTCCTTCCACTGCCTGTAAATGATTGGAGCTCTCAGAATGCGATCGCAGAAGCGTGCATATACATACTCCTGCAAATACCATGCTGTGTTGGGAATCTTTGCCTGCGATGCGAACACATCTCAGGCAAACATGTTAGAGGACACATCTGTAATAAACTTTGGTTTTATTTATTGATGCTATCAACGGACATGGGGGCACTGCAGATGGACTGACGTCTTGATCTTTTTATTTTGTTGTGTATGATCTTACCAAAATCAGATGTAAAAAAATAGGTTAAATTACCAGTTGCATGAGGGTTGAGTAGATATTAACATGCAGGGAGTACAATGTTTCAGAACATAATATATTTGGAGTTAGAGAGGTAATCCAAGTTGAGTCTAAATCCAGTTCAAACTCCAGGAAAAAGTGTAAATGTACAATTAACCAGACATTGAAAATGAGTGAAGGTAGAGCTGATGGTGTACTCTTTATACTGAATAACACAACTCCAGTATTATTCTATCAAGATATGATATTTATTGTGTATGTTTCACTAAACCTCTTGAATTAAAAAAACTATTTGTGGCTAGGAATACTGTATGTTGATCTAACTTTGATCTCCTACAAAGTAGGAAAAGAAGATATTTGAGCATTTATCTTAATCTGAAATTAATAAATGTAGGAACTGGCAGATTAGGATATATGACATGAGTATTTCTTTTTAAAAGGGGTTGTTTTATTGCAATTATTTAAATGTTATGCATCTCTCATGCTTTTGATTTGGATATAAACTATATGGGGATACGGTCAGGATCCCTGTGGTTGGGATCCCGGCAGTCGAAATACTGTATGGTTAAATATGTACATGTTAAAAACAAATTAAAAATCATGCTAGAAGTCAAAAGATTGAAGAAAAACTGCAATAAAATGGTCAATGCATGTTGTAATTATGGTCAACATTATCTGCTTTTTTAGGTTTTATGAGAGATAGACTTTGGAAAAAAAAAACCCTGAAAAAAAAAGTTATTGTAGACTTAATTATTCCAATTATTCCAATGATCATCTGACTAGGTAAAAAAAAAAATAATGCTGGCCACACTTGATAATCATGTGTGGTCTCAAAACAAACGTAATTCCTTAAAATTCTATCATCATACACGTTGCTACATGAGTTTGAAAGCTCACTCCGAACAGGCGTGTATGTGACATTCTCCAACAACACAAAGTGTAAGCCAAAAGTAATATGATTCCAAGAACCAAATAAATGTAACTGAACCAAGTTTCAATTGTCATTACCCCAAGTACTAGAGATGAGCGAATTTCTTGAGCTTCATTATCTTCATTATCTAAATGAATTCAGACACTGGTCTGGTGTTTGTATTTTTGAAAAAAATTCTTAGATAAATTAGTTTGATTCACAAAACAGCAATAAGAGTTCAGGAAATATTATAATTATGTTAATTTATGCTACATACATATAGAAGCAATATTGATGATAGGAAGGTGGAGTTGGTAATAATAATGCAAGTCACATTACCCCATAGTTCATTAATGAGGTCATGTAACAAAGAATCCCAGGGGAGTGACTTTGCCAGTCTGATGTAGTGCTTGCCCTGTCTGTTGGTTGAGTGTGTTCACATGCTTCTGTTCTCTTATATTATTGTGTTACCTCATTGTTTTGTGATGTTTAAATGTTATTAAAAAAGGCTGCGGCTTTGTTTTTTAACTGTTTAGTTAATAAATGTATTTTGTGTTTTTTAATCAGATATACAGTAGTGATGAGCGGGTTCGGTTCCTCGGAATCCGAACCCGCCCGAACTTCAGGTTTTTTTACACGGGGCCGAGCGACTCGGATCTTCCCGCCTTGCTCGGTTAACCCGAGCGCGCCCGAACGTCATCATCCCGCTGTCGGATTCTCGCGAGGCTCGTATTCTATCGCGAGACTCGGATTCTATATAAGGAGCCGCGCGTCGCCGCCATTTTCACACGTGCATTGAGATTGATAGGGAGAGGACGTGGCTGGCGTCCTCTCCGTTTAGACTAGAGTACTAGAGAGAGACACAAATTTTGGGGAGCATATTATTAGGAGGAGTACTACTTGCTGCTGATAGTGTGACCAGTGACCACCAGTTTAATTAATCCGTTCTCTGCCTGAAAAAAAACGATACACAGTGTGACACAGTCACATACCATATCTGTGCTCAGCCCAGTGTGCTGCATCATATGTAATACTGTATATCATTATCTGACTGTGCTGAGTGCTCACTGCTCACACAGCTTAATTGTGGGGGAGACTGGGGAGCAGTTATAGCAGGAGTACATATTTTAAGTACAGTGCACACTTTTGCTGCCAGAGTGCCACTGCCAGTGTGACTGACCAGTGACCACTGACCACCAGTATTGTGATTGTCTGCTGACCACCAGTATATTGTGATTGTCTGCCTGAAAAAGTTAAACACTCGTCATGTGGTGTTTTTATAAACGCATTCTGCAGACAGTGTCCAGCAGGTCCGTCATTACATAATATATACCTGTCCGGCTGCAGTACTAGTGTGATATATATATATTTTAATTTTATCTCATTATCATCCAGTCTATATTAGCAGCAGACACAGTACGGTAGTCCACGGCTGTAGCTACCTCTGTGTCGGCAGTCGCTCGTCCATCCATAATTGTATACCACCTACCCGTGTTTTTTTTTTCTTTTCTATCTTCTTGATACTAGTAGCTTACTTTAGGAGTCTGCAGTGCTGAGTCTGACAGACAGTGTCCAGCAGGTCTGTCATTACATAATATATACCTGTCCGGCTGCAGTACTAGTGTGATATATATATATATTTTAATTTTATCTCATTATCATCCAGTCTATATTAGCAGCAGACACAGTACGGTAGTCCACGGCTGTAGCTACCTCTGTGTCGGCAGTCGCTCGTCCATCCATAATTGTATACCACCTACCCGTGGTTTTTTTTTTTCTATCTTCTTGATACTAGTAGCTTACTTTAGGAGTCTGCAGTGCTGACAGACAGTGTCCAGCAGGTCCGTCATTACATAATATATACCTGTCCGGCTGCAGTACTAGTGTGATATATATATATATTTTAATTTTATCTCATTATCATCCAGTCTATATTAGCAGCAGACACAGTACGGTAGTCCACGGCTGTAGCTACCTCTGTGTCGGCAGTCGCTCATCCATCCATAATTGTATACCACCTACCCGTGGTTTTTTTTTTTCTATCTTCTTGATACTAGTAGCTTACTTTAGGAGTCTGCAGTGCTGAGTCTGACAGACAGTGTCCAGCAGGTCCGTAATTACATAATATATACCTGTCCGGCTGCAGTACTAGTGTGATATATATATATATATATATATTTTAATTTTATCTCATTATCATCCAGTCTATATTAGCAGCAGACACAGTACGGTAGTCCACGGCTGTAGCTACCTCTGTGTCGGCAGTCGCTCGTCATCCATAAGTATACTAGTATCCATCCATCTCCATTGTTTACCTGAGGTGCCTTTTAGTTGTGCCTATTAAAATATGGAGAACAAAAATGTTGAGGTTCCAAAAATAGGGAAAGATCAAGATCGACTTCCACCTCGTGCTGAAGCTGCTGCCACTAGTCATGGCCGAGACGATGAAATGCCATCAACGTCGTCTGCCAAGGCCGATGCCCAATGTCATAGTACAGAGCATGTAAAATCCAAAACACCAAATATCAGTAAAAAAAGGACTCAAAAATCTAAAATAAAATTGTCGGAGGAGAAGCGTAAACTTGCCAATATGCCATTTACCACACGGAGTGGCAAGGAACGGCTGAGGCCCTGGCCTATGTTCATGGCTAGTGGTTCAGCTTCACATGAGGATGGAAGCACTCAGCCTCTCGCTAGAAAAATGAAAAGACTCAAGCTGGCAAAAGCACAGCAAAGAACTGTGCGTTCTTTGAAATCCCAAATCCACAAGGAGAGTCCAATTGTGTCGGTTGCGATGCCTGACCTTCCCAACACTGGACGTGAAGAGCATGCGCCTTCCACCATTTGCACGCCCCCTGCAAGTGCTGGAAGGAGCACCCGCAGTCCAGTTCCTGATAGTCAGATTGAAGATGTCAGTGTTGAAGTACACCAGGATGAGGAGGATATGGGTGTTGCTGGCGCTGGGGAGGAAATTGACAAGGAGGATTCTGATGGTGAGGTGGTTTGTTTAAGTCAGGCATCCGGGGAGACACCTGTTGTCCGTGTAGGAATATGGCCATTGACATGCCTGGTGAAAATACCAAAAAAATCAGCTCTTCGGTGTGGAAGTATTTCAACAGAAATGCGGACAACATTTGTCAAGCCGTGTGTTGCCTTTGTCAAGCTGTAATAAGTAGGGGTAAGGACGTTAACCACCTCGGAACATCCTCCCTTATACGTCACCTGCAGCGCATTCATAATAAGTCAGTGACAAGTTCAAAAACTTTGGGCGACAGCGGAAGCAGTCCACTGACCAGTAAATCCCTTCCTCTTGTAACCAAGCTCACGCAAACCACCCCACCAACTCCCTCAGTGTCAATTTCCTCCTTCCCCAGGAATGCCAATAGTCCTGCAGGCCATGTCACTGGCAATTCTGACGAGTCCTCTCCTGCCTGGGATTCCTCCGATGCATCCTTGCGTGTAGCGCCTACTGCTGCTGGCGCTGCTGTTGTTGCTGCTGGGAGTCGATGGTCATCCCAGAGGGGAAGTCGTAAGACCACTTTTACTACTTCCACCAAGCAATTGACTGTCCAACAGTCCTTTGCGAGGAAGATGAAATATCACAGCAGTCATCCTGCTGCAAAGCGGATAACTGAGGCCTTGGCATCCTGGGTGGTGATAAACGTGGTTCCGGTATCCATCATTACTGCAGAGCCAACTAGAGACTTGTTGGAGGTACTGTGTCCCCGGTACCAAATACCATCTAGGTTCCATTTCTCTAGGCAGGCGATACCGAATATGTACACAGACCTCAGAAAAAGACTCACCAGTGTCCTAAAAAATGCAGCTGTACCCAATGTCCACTTAACCACGGACATGTGGACAAGTGGAGCAGGGCAGGGTCAGGACTATATGACTGTGACAGCCCACTGGGTAGATGTATGGACTCCCGCAGCAAGAACAGCAGCGGCGGCACCAGTAGCAGCGTCTCGCAAACGCCAACTCTTTCCTAGGCAGGCTACGCTTTGTATAACCGGTTTCCAGAATACGCACACAGCTGAAAACCTCTTACGGCAACTGAGGAAGATCATCGCAGAATGGCTTACCCCAATTGGACTCTCCTGTGGATTTGTGGCATCGGACAACGCCAGCAATATTGTGTGTGCATTAAATATGGGCAAAGTCCAGCACGTCCCATGTTTTGCACATACCTTGAATTTGGTGGTGCAGAATTATTTAAAAAACGAGAGGGGCGTGCAAGAGATGCTGTCGGTGGCCAGAAGAATTGCGGGACACTTTCGGCGTACAGGCACCACGTACAGAAGACTGGAGCAACACCAAAAACGCCTGAACCTGCCCTGCCATCATCTGAAGCAAGAAGTGGTAACGAGGTGGAATTCAACCCTATATATGCTTCAGAGGTTGGAGGAGCAGCAAAAGGCCATTCAAGCCTATACAATTGAGCACGATATAGGAGGTGGAATGCACCTGTCTCAAGCGCAGTGGAGAATGATTTCAACGTTGTGCAAGGTTCTGCTGCCCTTTGAACTTGCCACACGTGAAGTCAGTTCAGACACTGCCAGCCTGAGTCAGGTCATTCCCCTCATCAGGCTTTTGCAGAAGAAGCTGGAGACATTGAAGGAGGAGCTAACACAGAGCGATTCCGCTAGGCATGTGGGACTTGTGGATGGAGCCCTTAATTCGCTTAACAAGGATTCACGGGTGGTCAATCTGTTGAAATCAGAGCACTACATTTTGGCCACCGTGCTCGATCCTAGATTTAAAACCTACCTTGGATCTCTCTTTCCGGCACACACAAGTCTGCTGGGGTTCAAAGACCTGCTGGTGAAAAAATTGTCAAGTCAAGCGGAACGCGACCTGTCAACATCTCCTCCTTCACATTCTCCCGCAACTGGGGGTGCGGGGAAAAGGCTCAGAATTCCGAGCCCACCCGCTGGCGGTGATGCAGGGCAGTCTGGAGCGACTGCTGATGCTGACATCTGGTCCGGACTGAAGGACCTGCCAACGATTACGGCCATGTCGTCTACTGGCACTGCATATGATTCTCTCCCCATTGAAAGAATGGTGGAGGATTATATGAGTGACCGCATCCAAGTAGGCACGTCAGACAGTCCGTACTTATACTGGCAGGAAAAAGAGGCAATTTGGAGGCCCTTGCACAAACTGGCTTTATTCTACCTAAGTTGCCCTCCCACAAGTGTGTACTCCGAAAGAGTGTTTAGTGCCGCCGCTCACCTTGTCAGCAATCGGCGTACGAGGTTCCTTCCAGAAAATGTGGAGAAGATGATGTTCATTAAAATGAATTATAATCAATTCCTCCGTGGAGACATTGACCAGCAGCAATTGCCTCCACAAAGTACACAGGGAGCTGAGATGGTGGATTCCAGTGGGGACGAATTGATAATCTGTGAGGAGCGGGATGTACACGGTGATATATCGGAGGATGATGATGAGGTGGACATCTTGCCTCTGTAGAGCCAGTTTGTGCAAGGAGAGATTAATTGCTTCTTTTTCGGTGGGGGTCCAAACCAACCCGTCATTTCAGTCACAGTCGTGTGGCAGACTCTGTCACTGAAATGATGGGTTGGTTAAAGTGTACATGTCCTGTTTATACAACATAAGGGTGGGTGGGAGGGCCCAAGGACAATTCCATCTTGCACCTCTTTTTTCTTTCATTTTTCTTTGCGTCATGTGCTGTTTGGGGAGTGTTTTTTGGAAGGGCCATCCTGCGTGACACTGCAGTGCCACTCCTAGATGGGCCAGGTGTTTGTGTCGGCCACTAGGGTCGCTTAGCTTGCTCACGCAGCTACCTCATTGCGCCTCTTTTTTTCTTTGCGTCATGTGCTGTTTGGGGAGTGTTTTTTGGAAGGGCCATCCTGCGTGACACTGCAGTGCCACTCCTAGATGGGCCAGGTGTTTGTGTCGGCCACTAGGGTCGCTTAGCTTACTCACACAGCTACCTCATTGCGCCTCTTTTTTTCTTTGCGTCATGTGCTGTTTGGGGAGTGTTTTTTGGAAGGGCCATCCTGCGTGACACTGCAGTGCCACTCCTAGATGGGCCAGGTGTTTGTGTCGGCCACTAGGGTCGCTTAGCTTACTCACACAGCTACCTCATTGCGCCTCTTTTTTTCTTTGCGTCATGTGCTGTTTGGGGAGTGTTTTTTGGAAGGGCCATCCTGCGTGACACTGCAGTGCCACTCCTAGATGGGCCAGGTGTTTGTGTCGGCCACTAGGGTCGCTTAGCTTACTCACACAGCTACCTCATTGCGCCTCTTTTTTTCTTTGCGTCATGTGCTGTTTGGGGAGTGTTTTTTGGAAGGGCCATCCTGCGTGACACTGCAGTGCCACTCCTAGATGGGCCAGGTGTTTGTGTCGGCCACTAGGGTCGCTTAGCTTAGTCATCCAGCGACCTCGGTGCAAATTTTAGGACTAAAAATAATATTGTGAGGTGTGAGGTGTTCAGAATAGACTGAAAATGAGTGGAAATTATGGTTTTTGAGGTTAATAATACTTTGGGATCAAAATGACCCCCAAATTCTATGATTTAAGCTGTTTTTTAGGGTTTTTTGAAAAAAAACACCCGAATCCAAAACACACCCGAATCCGACAAAAAAAATTCGGTGAGGTTTTGCCAAAACGCGGTCGAACCCAAAACACGGCCGCGGAACCGAACCCAAAACCAAAACACAAAACCCGAAAAATTTCAAGTGCACATCTCTAATATACAGTATGCCTGGGAGTGGACAGTTTATTTCCAGAACTACAATACTTGTAGAGTTACTATTTGACAGGAGTAGTTGTTAGTTAACTCTCTGTCAGTAGGCAAATATCCTTTGAGGCAGTGCTTAAAGTGGTCCTGAAGAGGTGGTGGAACTAGGGTGTTTAGCGCCCCCTTGCAAACTATAAATATGTGCCCCACCTCTCACACTTGTCAAAGGAACAATGTGCGCCCAATGTGTGCAGCACAAAAAAGCGGTGTGGTCTCACACAGAAGGGGTGTGGCCACACAATAGTACCCCTAAATTGCATTGCATATAGGGCCCGATTCAGACCTGATTGCTGTGGTTCGAATTCGCAAGGTGGACGATTAACGATCAGCATTTGCAGAGATTTTCATAAGGCATATGCAGACTTGCATGGGGCGGATATTCACTCGGTCTGGGGGGCGACTATCTGATCTCAAACCTCTGCAAATTTGCAGAGCAGCAATCAAGTCTGAATTAGGCTCAAAGTCCCCTTACACACATAATGCCAACCACAGTAGTAGCGCCCCTTACACACATAATGCATGCCACAATAGTAGCACCACTTACACACATAATGCCCACCACAGTAGTAGCGCCTCTTATGAACATAGCCACACCACAGTAGTAGCGCCCCTTATGCACATAATACCTGCCACAGTAATAGCGCCCCTTATGCACATAATGCCTGCCACAGTAATAGCGCCCCTTATGCACATAATGCCCACCACAGTAGTAGTGCCCCTTATGCCCACTTCAATTGTAGAGCCCATTCCACACATAATGCCCACCACAGTAGTATAGCCCATTATGCACATAATGCCTGTACAGTAGTAGAGGCCCTTAGGCACATAATGTCCACCACAGTAGTATCTCCCCTTAGGCACATAATGCCCACCACAGTAGTATAGCCCATTATGCACATAATGCCTGCACAGTAGTAGAGGCTCTTAGGCACATAATGCCCACCACAGTAGTAGCTCCCCTTAGGCACATAATGCCCACCACAGTAGTAGTACTCCTTACGCACATAATACCTACCACAGTAATAGTGCCCCTTACACACATAATGCCCACCACAGTAATAGTTACCCTTACACACATAATGCCCACCACAGCATTAGCGAAAGAAGATGGGCCAACTCAGAGCTCTCTAAACAGCAGTGTAAGCCCTTGGGCAGGGCAAAGCAATACACTGGGCCCACACCCGCTCTGTATGCATTGCATTTGCTGTCCTCTCCACCCCTTCACCACTCTATGCATAGCTGCTGCTGTCCCCCCATGTACTCGCTACATGGCTGCTGCTGTCCTTTCCCTCCCTCCCTGTGTGCTGACCTCTCATCCTCCTGCTTGCTTACCTGTGGGTGTCAGAGGCAACAGCACATCACCTGGCCACCGGACAGCTAGCTCTCAAAGCCCCATGGGGACTGCTGGGGTGAAGCTACATGAGGGTACTGAAGAAATCCCACCTGCCATGCCCGCTAGTGGTGGGGATGTTCATTGACTACTGCCCATGGCTGTATGCAGGGGGGAAGGTAAGTGTTCAGCAAGGCAGGCTACAAGGGTTTCAGGTATAACCACCTGTGAGCCGCAACAGATTCTGTTGTGCAGGGCAAGGTGGGAGGACAGAGGCAGAATGTGTTCCGCCTCCAATTACAACTGACAGAATGCAGTTACAGCCCATTCCGGCCTACTTTAACTCCTGCTTTGAAGGCACACTTTTTTATTATGGCAGCAATCTGCACACTTTACCTATAATTTTCCTATACTTGACAAATAATAAGCTACATGAACAGTAAAAAGAAGAATTCAAATACTTTAAAAATAGCATTGTTGCTACAATTAATTTAATGACTAACAACATCAGTTAATAGAGTATACTGTATGTCACTTTAAAAGTCTTTTCTTTGTAATCTTACAAAACTCTAGCAGAATCACAGTACTGTTTGCAAGTGGTTTGGGACTCAGATGTACAATAACATTCCTTGTTAATAAAGAAAGGATTGATGTGAAACAGTTACGGTATGCAAGCTCACATCCAATTCAGGAATGCCTTCTGAGCCAGGTGATGTACACTCTGATACTGCTTAGTTTCCTAGCCGATAATGATAAATATTGTCATTTGGATAGGAGTTCCTATTGACTTAATTATTCTACAAAATGCATGCAAATTAAGTCACAGTCTTACAAAAAATACAAAGTAGTATTTCTTAAATGACTTCATGATTACATACTGTATGTTTTGTCACATTCCACCAAATACATATTTATATTATCTCTTAAAAGTCATTCTGCCCTAGAATTACTTTTTTATTTCATAGTCTACCTAAGGGCCTAATTCAGACCTGATCGCAGCAGCAAATTTGTTAGCAAATGGGCAAAACCATGGGGGTAATTCCAAGTTGATCGCAGCAGGAATTTGGTTAGCAGTTGGGCAAAACCATGTGCACTGCAGGGGAGGAAGATATAACATGTGCAGAGAGAGTTAGATTTGGGTGTGGTGTGTTAAATATGCAATCTAAATTGCAGTGTAAATATAAAGCAGCCAGTATTTACCCTGCACAGAAACAAAATAACCCACCCAAATCTAACTCTCTCTGCACATGCTGTATCTGCCTCTCCTGCAGTGCACATGGTTTTGCCCAATTGCTAACAAAGATCCTGCTGCGATCAACTCAGAATTACCCCCCATGTGCACTGCAGAGAGGAACAGATATAACATGTGCAGAGAGAGTTAGATTTGGGTGGGGTGTGTTCACACTGAAGTCTAGATTGTAGTGTAAAAAAAAAGCAGCCAGTATTTACCCTGCACAGAAACAATATAACCCACCCAAATCTAACTCTCTCTGCACGTGTTATATCTGCCCCCCCCCCCCTCCAGTGCACATGGTTTTGCCCATTTGCTAACAAATTTGCTGCTGCGAACAGGTCTGAATTAGGCCCTAATGGCCTAATTCAGACCTGAATGCTAACAAGCAATTTTTGCACTTCTGCGATCAGATAGTTACCGCCTACAGCAGGAGGGTATTTTAGCTGTGCAAGTGTGTGAACGCATGTGTAGCAGAGCTGTACAAACAGATTTTGTGCAGTCTCTGCGCATCCCAGGACTTACTCATCCGCTGTGATCACATCAGCCTGTCCGGGACCGGAATTGACGTCAGGAACTCTCCCTGCAAATGCATGGATACGCCTGTGTTTTTCCAGACACTCCCTGAAAGCGGTCAGTCTCCCTTGCGAACGGATCCATTGCACAAACCCATCACTGAGCGGCGATCCACTTTGCACCCGTGCGATGCGCCTGCGCATTGCGGTACATATGCATGCGCAGTTTTGACCTGATCGCCCGCTGTGCGGAAATGCACAGTAGCGAGCAGGTCTGAATTACCCCCTATGTTCTGTACTTTGAGAAAAGTTGTATTTTCTTTTGCATCATATTGTGATAGCTATCATTTCATTTACAACAGCCAAGAATAGGAAAGAAAGCATCCAATCTTAGATTTAAGTTGGAATGTCTTTTCTAAGGAAGTTTGTTACTGCATGATTGAGAAAGGATGTTTTGTTATAAAATGGGTATTAAGAACACTTTAATATTACTTACCAGAAGTGTCTTTTGTAGTGATTTTGAATCATGCTCCCTTAAAGTGGGGGTAAATGAAATAGCCAGCAAGCATCAGGGTTCTGCAGGTCCCCAGCGAGTCTGCCCAATGTTTTATAATAGCAATCATTTAAAAGACAAAACCAACTGGTGCCAGCAGTTCGTAGGCTATTACATTTGCCGCTCAATGAAATATGTTAATCCACTACTCATGACATATCTTGCTCTCTAGACTTTTTTTTAAGCCTGTCCATCATCAGCTTGGACGACTTTCTTTTAATGCAGATATGAGTTGAACTGGAGTGTCGGACATTTTGCCTTGGGTGGTCAAAGACTACCCTTTAAGTGGGAAGGGGTATGTGAAGAGTGACATACTGTCAACCTGTGTGAGTAAGGGGTTAACCTCCTGGGATTCACATAGTTACTCCAGCCCTCCCTCATAACTGGTTAATTTAAGACTTATTTATGGCTTGTTAACTGTATTGTATTCATTATGGATGGCAGAAGGACCCATATATCTGAATCTCTATGTGGTATGATATAATACTGCTATGTTGTCATACCACTATGCTGTGATACTACTATGTGGATATTACTATGCTATAATACTACCATGCTGCTATACTGCTGAGCTAATGCTGTAACACTGCATTGTTACAGCTGAAAACTACTGCGCTGCTGTGACTACTTAATAATGTTCCAGAGAATTTATTTACAGTGATGGGGTATTCAATTATTTGCAAAGATGCACCGGGAGCTAAAAACAGACTTTTTTTGCAATTTTTTTCCTGATGTTTCTTCAATATTTTTTTTCAGCGTATCCAATTAGGTCACCCGAAAAAAAATCCTTTTCACCTGAAAATACACAAATTGATGAAAACTGGCCTGTTTTCGGGGATTTTGCTTTGCCTGCCTGCCTGCCCACGCCTTATGATGGCTTATCGGGGCTAATTGAATAGCCCCTGGTGATAAAATTACCCCAAATTAAATACCCTACTATGACAAGAATCTACTTGACATATCCTACATTTTATCAACACAGGAAAACACCTGCAACATTTGATTAAAAAATTATCTTTTATATAGAACATGGTGTCATTTATTAAAATAGAATGTAGGACTCCAATAGACAAATGTCACTACTATTAAAATGATATTATGTAACAAGTTAAAGCAGACCTTTTGTTCAATTTGCAATATACAATGAATGCTTTCTTATTTTTTTTTTTTTTTATTGTGGAACAAATTGAATTCAGGATTGTTTTTTTCCCCATGTTGACAAGACGTTTGAAGTAATAGATTGAGCTCTTCAATTCTACAAACCACTTCTATAGCCACATTAGATTTTTCATAATTGAGCTGTTGTGTTGACTTTAATGGGCTTTAAACTTGTTCCACTAGGATAACATTGATTTTGCTCCTAATATCATCAATCTCTTGAACTGTACTAAGAGCAAAAAAAGTCCCAGCTCAAATCCCTTAGCAAGCTTTGTCTTAAGAGGTTCATGCTCACCGTCTTTTTCTAGCCATTTGTCTTTTAATTACTTTTCAAATACATAAAGTCCTTAACTTTATGTTTTTTTTTACTATTACGCACAATTGTTTCATACATGGAACCCAATGGAGTGTACATTTCAGCACTTATATAATTGTTTCATAATGAGTCATGCCTGGGCTTAATTTGACCTGCTTCAATCTAACAGGAAGGCACACTTATGTTGGTTCCACATTAATAATGTTAGTACGTTTTTATTACACCAATCACAACATCGGTCATATGGTTTACTAATTAAACATCTTTTTTATATTAGTTGCGCTTATTTTTTAATCTGCTTGTTACTGTATGCACTGGTTGGAGCCATATCCAAGCTCAGTAAGTTGTGGCTATAAATGTACTGTACATTCCTTATTAAGTGATTGTGTGAGCAATTAGAGGACCAAACTACTAATAGCATTCACAAATATATATGTAAATGTATTGGGAGCTAAAAATATTTAAGAATCAATTGTGATGATAATAGAAGCATTTTGGGCAGAAGAGATTTCCTGTAAACATCTACTGACAGACACGAGTGTCTCTGTGTCTCTTTTTCCACCAGTTAGATAGTGTATTGGCACTATTGTGCCCACCACTGCTACAAAGTTATTATTTTTTGGGCTGATACACGTAAATGTATAAAGCATGTATTTGTAGTGATTGGTTTGCAATTTCAATGGGTAAGACTTGGTCACTGATTGGCTGATAAAGTGGGCAAAGATAAAGTATCAACCAACCAGCTCCTAACTTTCATTTTTCTCACACAGTCTGTAACATAGCAGGAGCTGATTGGCTGGTACTTTATCTCCATCAACTTTATCTGGGCATGCACAGCATCTTTCTGGCATCTATTTTACTTGTAGTACAGAATGAGCTGTGCAGAAGCTGATTCTGACCACTACCATGATCGGAGCTGAGCTCTGATTGCGGTAGATACCACCATCCCAGTGCCCCAATTCAGGGCTGTTACTCGCCAATCTGGCTCCCAGTATGGGCATGCAAAAAAAGCCCCCTTCCCCCCTACCTGGGAGTAAATGTAAGAAAAAGAGCATTAGCACGCTCTGCAAAAAATAAAATACTTGTGATAACCCTGAAGATATACACAAACAAAAAGAATTACAATTCTACCTGCTTTATATTTACCTTCTTAATTGAGAAGTACATTTATTCTTTTTTCTTTCAGCAGGGCACTGAGAAACATTACACACTAAGGACACGAGACAGATCAGGGGTATGTTTACGGTGTTTCTTCTGCTAGATGGACTTCACCATACCTCCCAACTGTCACACAATGCTGCTCTGCATAACAGAGCAATGGGTAAGTAGGAGGTGAACAGATGCTGTGTGTATGCACACGGCATCTACTCACACTGTAGGAGGAGTCTGGGGGCAGCCCAGCATCTCGGAGAGTGCTGGACACTCCCCCACAGTGACAGGAACAGGGGTGCAGTGAATCCCCACCCTCTTTCTCTTAGGCTTCACCCCCTTCTCAGGGTGCTTGGGAAGTATGAAATGGGGGTACATAAAAGTACCATTCTTATTAGCTGTGCTATAGCTCAGACGGTATGAAACTGCTCATGGTTACGCAGTAGAGCAATTTTTTGATACTGCGCTTGCGTGAAAAGTTTAGTAATCCCTTACTGCGCACTCATGAACCTATGTGTGACAGCGTCTGCAATCTATGGGCATTTCAAGGTAGAGACTGGGAAGTAACCTGAAGTGATGGAAAATAAGAGGTGTCAAGGGGGTTTATTAAGAGTCATGGCTATGTTTTAGCATGTGGCTGCAATCTCTTTCACTGCACCACAGCCACAGTGGCCATATTTTGAGAGAGTCATAAGGAAGGCTTTGCCCCAGACATGGGCTGTTCGAGGAGTTGGTGTTACGACCAATAGTGTGTCAGGCATTGCCCAGATATGCAAAGTGGATGTCACAGGATTTGCCCAGTCTGTTGCATGAGAGGAATGCTCTAGCTGACATTTGTATATGTTTGCATTTTAAAATCCATGAGAAATAGCAACCACATGTGATTTGCATCCTTCTCTGAACCAGGACCAATATTATATATGGCAACCTGCTCATAAAGAGGCTTTTGAAGGAGTCTGATGGCAAATAATGGGTATGTGCAGGAATCTGAGGGCATATAAAATGGATGTGGAGCGGGCTGACAGCACATACTGTAAGGGTCTATAGGAAGAGGACTGATGGCACTTAAGATGCATGAACAAACACAAAAACTTTCACCAGCCCTATGGCAGGTGCGGTTTCTCTGTCTAACTATAGTCTCCTATGCTTGTGTAAACAGACACACAGCCACTTGCGTTGATATTAGAGATGAGCGGATTCGGTTTTACTCGGTTTTACTCGGTTCTCAAAACCGAATCTTATTGGCTCACGGATGTCACGTGTTTTGGATAGCCAATAAGATTCGGTTTTGAGAACCGAGTAAAACCGAGTAAAACCGAATCCGCTCATCTCTAGTTGATATGTATGGGACATACATAACACGCCCACTTAACTGACAAATTTTTAATTAATTTCTAGCCTCCTTCTAGTCACCACCCAACAACACCCATCGCTTTTCCACAAAATGACTGATATCGTCCGTCTTGATCGCAATAGTGTCTTTGAGCACACACACAGATGCTGCATGTTTTTTTTTTAATTTTGTACATGCTCAGTTCTAAAAAATAGCTCAAGTAAGTGAACATCAGCATTGCATGTAGATAGTGTATGGCTATAAATCACACCCTTTATGTATTTGCCCTCCAATATCTTTATTTTACAAAATTACACAATTGTTTATTCAATCTGTTCATTGGTCCTGCCTTTACTCTGTATCCTAATTCTGAAGAGATTGTAAATGTATTTTTATGGAATTAGTGTATTTGAAATACATAAAAATACTATAATCTATAATACAGGTTGAGTATCCCATATCCAAATTTTTCCGAAACACGTAATATTCCGAAATACAGAATTTTTTGAGTGAGACAGAGACAGTGAAACCTTTGTTTTCTGATGGCTCAATGTACACAAACTTTGTTTAATACACAAAGTTATTAAAAATATTGGCTAAAATTACCTTCAGGCTGTGTGTTTAAGGTGCATATGAAACATAAATGTATTCTGTGCTTAGACTTGGGTCCCATTATGGTATGCAATTATTCCAAACTACGGAAAAATCCAATATCCAAAATACTTCTGGTCCCAAGCATTTTGGATAAGGGATACTCAACCTGTAATACTATAGGGGGTGATTCCGGGTTGTTCGCTCACTAGCTGCTTTTAGCAGCATTGCACACGCTAAGCCGCCGCCTACTGGGAGTGTATCTTAGCATAGCAGAATTGCTAACAAAAGCTTCGCTAATTTTCTCGTAACGATTACCCCGCAGTTTCTGAGTAGCTCCAGACTTACTCAGCCATTGCGACCAGCTCAGTCCTTTTCGTTCCTGGTTTGACGCCACAAACACACCCAGCGTTCGCCCAGCCACTCCCCCGTTTCTCCAGCCACTCCTGCGTTTTGCAACTGGAACGCCTGCGTTTTTCAGCACACTCCCATAAAACGGCCAGTTTCCGCCCAGAAACACCCACTTCCTGTCAATCACACTACGATCAGCACAGCAATGAAAAAGCTTCGTTATGCCGTGAGTAAAATACCTAACTTTTGTGTAAAATAACTAAGCGCATGCGCTCTGCGAACCTTGCACATGCGCAGTAAGCGACTAATCGCAGTATAGCGAAAATCTGCAACGAGCGAACAACTCGGAATGACCCCCATAATCCCTATTGTATATCTCACAATGGAGAGTATAATGCACAAAGCTTTGGCTAAACTGCCTCCTTAGCTATGTACTATGATAAAACTGCCCAGCATCAATGTCACTGAAATATTAACTCAAACATTGACAACAGTATTGCTGCAAGCAACTAGGTTCTCTCTAAAGGACGCTCACTAACCTAATGACCCACTGTACCTGCCATCATTGCCAGAGTATGGTGATGACAAACATAAAAAACCATTATAGTGCAGTATTTTTTTTTAAGAGGTGATTAGTGGAAAGTGGACGCACTCAATTTACAGATTTAAAAGTCTAAGAAAAAGATCCAGAGTATCCGATACCCATTGATTATCTTTTTATGGTGATTATCACTTTGTGTATTATATACCCTTTTTCCCAAGGTATTATTTTATATTAAAGCGCTTTCTGCTGTTTAAAACATTTTACTCTTACTCATATGATTCTTTGGAGTGTTCTGGGTGTACAGTTTTGTTGTATACACATTAGCTGCACTTTTTGATTTAATTGTTGTTCCAATTGTAAATATCAATAAAAAGAACGAGAGACTGTATAGGATAGAGTGAATATAAGCACCCTGTTTGTTATGTAGCTAAGCTAGTTGGATCTGGTTTTGTGTTGATATTTTCTAATAGGTTGTTGACGTATGTCAATCAAACATTATCCAATAGGGAGTGGTTAGGTAGGCGGGTTAGATTAGTTTATTTAAGTGTGGGCAGAGGATTTCAAATTCCTCTTGCCATTTTGTGATCCCTGGACTGGTAAAGTATTTGGTATCACTCTACAGGTGTTTCATAAACTGTTAATGTTTTAAATTAGATTTTATCCCTTGATAATATTGTTACCGCTCACTTAGCTTAATTATATATTATTTGGTTGCTTTATCTAGTTAAAGTAATTTTAGTCAAAAGTTTCTTTTGTGAGGTAAATTTGGGGTTAAGATTTGGTAGTGTTTCTGCTGCCACTGAATTGCTTCAAGGCTATTAACATGCCTCGCCCCCGCCGCAGTGCGCCCCCTCCCTGCTGCTTGGTTGAGGCAACCAAGCCTCTCTCTACCGCCGCTGCCTCTCCGGCGGTGAGGGGAGCACGGCGTTTCTCTGTAAGGGGAGCCGGTCACGCGGCTCCCAGCGCTCGTGCGGCTCCGTCAAAGGTAGCGGTGAGGAGTCACCCACCTCCCTCTCCCTCAGTGCTGCAGGCCTGGCTGTCGGGAGCGCCGGCCAGCCCTGCGAGCACAACCCGCCGGCCATCCCCAGTATTAAGCAGTGGGTCCGGTGCATCGGCACCCGCTGCCACAAGCCTCACCCCGTTTCCATGACAGCAGACCCGGCGGCCGTTAGCCCCTCTCCCACAGCTTCAGGAGCTGGGGAGGGGAGCGCGGCTGCAGGGATAGGCAGGCAGCCATTAGGACCCCAGGGGAGAGGCAGCATATTAGCCTCTCCCATAACAGGTTTAAATAATACTGTAATAAATCAGGTGGGGGCAGCAAGGGGTATAATGAGTTCCGCAGGACCTGCAGTGGCAGGTTTGGATATGACAAGGGGATTGATTGCAATCCCCCCCCCTCCCCCTTTTTCCTATCAACTTCGTGTCCAGGCAGGTGGGGATTTTCAACCCCAGCAAGTAGCATGGTTCCCGTATTTCAGTCAAGGGGCCCAGCAAAATGTTGTGCATTTGCCTTTAACAAGGCAGCAGCATTTATTTAACCCTCAATATCCCCAGCAGTTAAGTCATTTATATCAGCAGTATGCTTTCCCGCAGTTTATGCAGTTTTCGGACCCCCAGCAGGCAGGCCCACAATATGGGCATTGGTTGCAGCCTGCACCTAATCAATTGATGGGCGTTCATCAGATAGGGCTGCCGCCCCTGCCCCATGTTCCTCCACCAGCTAGACCTCCATCACCAAGGCAGTCAGAGAGTCATCCAAACGTGCACTCTCAAGCAAGGGCACAGTCGGTAGCGGCCGATGGGCCAGACGGGGTGGGTCAAGCAGGAAGTAACGCTGTTTTATTGAGTCCGCAGGTTTTATCATCTCACACAGCTTCGTTAGATTCGTCAGCAGTCGGCAGGATTTCACGTGATCAGCAATCACCAATTCAAGCTGCGGCGGCCGCGTCGCACAATGTGGGACAAGAGGTCACAGGAGACGCAGCCGAAGGTCCTTCTACATCAGGAGCTGGTGAGATAAATCCAGAAATTCAGCTTAGGGCAAATTTTTCTCATTCTGATGAATCATCTGATACGTCTAGCTCGCTGGAGAATCCGCGTAAATTTATGCGGACATTCGTTCAGCATCTTAGGGGAAAGCGTAAGGGTTCAAAAGGGAGGGCGCAGTTTAGCGGGCAGTTCGGCTCCAGATGCGTCAGGTGATAGTGTGCATTGCGCAAATACGGCAATATTGAGAGGAGTTAGGTCTAAGGTGAGGAAGCGTATAAAGAAGGGACGTTTCGTAGATATGTTCGCAATTACACACGACGCTAAAAAAGCTTTAGATACAGCAAAGGCTGGGGGGCCGGTAGCAGAAGAGGCAAGGAGGAGTTATCCTAATTGGCTTCTTACGGAGATGTATATTTTTGCGGCTTGTTATATAGAATCTCGTCCATCAGAGTTTTTCAACGTACTTAAGTATTTGCATCTTATACCTAATATGTTTCTGACGACTAGGCATAATGTTTGGCGTCAGTACGATGAATTGTTTAGGAAGAAACAAGATGGTCAGAAATTACTAAGTTTAGGTAACTCAAAGTAATAGGCCTTTCGTGGAGTCGACGGGTCGTGGACAGCCCTTTCAGTTTAGACCAGGCTTTAACGCAGCAGGAAGAGGGAAATGTTACGAGTTCAATAACGCGCAATGCAATAGGGGAACAACATGTCGATACAGGCACGTCTGCATGCTGTGTGGCGGAGGTCATGCAGCAAAAGATTGCAACAGGCCCGCAAATCAATCAGCGGGTAGAGGGGAGCAGAGGGCCGTTAATAGGTAAAGCAGAGTCACCAGTAGATGTAGTAGTCTTGGAACGATGGTTAGGCCGCTATCCTCATAGGGAGGAGGCAGCATTTTTGTTGCAAGGTTTTAAGTTCGGTTTTAATTTGCCAATCGTTAGGCCGGTATTAGTTTTAGCCAGAAGGAATCTTAAATCAGCTAGAGATTACCCAGAAGTAGTAAGAGCCAAAGTTGCTGCTGAGGTTAGTTTGGGGCGTATGTGTGGACCTTTTAAAAGTCCGCCTTTAGCTGATTTTTGTGTTTCACCATTGGGTGTAGTTCCAAAGAAGGAGCCGGGTAAATTTCAGATAATTCAGCACCTTTCCTATCCAGAGGGAGGCTCAATAAACGAGGCTCTGGACCCTTCTTTGTGTAGCGTAAAGTATCAGTCTTTTGAAGAAGCCGTTGCTATGGTTCAAGGTTTTGGTGTGGGCGCTATGTTAGCAAAAGTGGAAATAGAATTGGCTTTTAGATTGTTGCCGCTACATCCTGATTCATTTAAATACATGGGTTTCAAGCTTGAAGGTCAATTTTATGTTGATAGGTGTTTGCCGATGGGCTGTTCAATTTCGTGTTCTTACTTTGAATGTTTTAGTTCATTTTTACAGTGGTGTGTAAATGCCGGCACCGGTCAGACAGGAGTCGCTCATTATTTGGATGATTTTTTGTTGGCAGGTCCTGCAGGTAGCTCAGCGTGTCATGAATTGCTTTTTTCGGTTCAAGCTCTATTTTCAGTAATGGGGGTACCCATAGCTAAGGAAAAAAATGGAGGGGCCTGTGACCCGTTTATCTTATCTAGGTATAGAAATTGATACTGAAGCAGGCCTTTGTAGATTGCCAGCGGAAAAAGTGAGTTGTTTAAGGAGTTTATTGGATAATTTTATTTCTGCGAAAAAGATGACTTTGAAACAGGTCCAATCACTTCTTGGGTTATTAAATTTTTCATGTAGGGTCATTCCGATGGGAAGGGTTTTTAGTCGTAGGTTAGAAAGAGCCACTGCAGGGGTTAAGAGATCGCACCATTTTGTGCGCATTTCATTGGAATTGAAAGAAGATTGTAAGGTTTGGTTAGAATTTTTGAGAGATTTCAATGGGGTCCGCATTTGGATGCAAGAAGAGGTAAACAACCGTGAACTGCAATTTTTCACAGATGCATCAGGGTCCTTAGGCTTCGGTGCATATTTTGAAGGTGAATGGTGTGTGGAAGCTTGGCCTGAAGAATGGTGCGTGAAAGGGCTTACTAATAGCATGCTTTTGCTTGAGCTTTTTCCAATCATTGTCGCGGTTGAGATCTGGGGCTATAAGCTCAGTAATCAAAGGGTTTTGTTTTGGTGCGATAATCTAGGGGTGGTTCAGGCGATCAACAATCAAAAGTCTTCGTGTTCTCATGCGTTGAGGTTGTTGAGGCATTTAACCCTTAGGTGTATGCAGAAGAATATAGAGTTAAATGCTAGGCATGTACCTGGGGTTAGGAATGAGATAGCGGATGCTTTGTCCCGTTTTCAATGGGATAGATTTAGAGCATTAGCTCCAATGGCTAGATTGGAGGGTTTGTCATGTCCTGAATTTGTATGGCAGATCATCAAACCGGCATGAAAGCGTTAGCATTGAAGGCGTTGGCCCCTGGGACGCTGAGATCGTATTCTGCAGCTTGGAATGATTGGCAGGCGTACATGAATTCGGACGGTAGGGGTAAGAGTGTACAGGATGCTATTTTGGCGTTTGTATGGTTAGGACATGAAAGGGGTCGTTCTAAAGCGGCTATGTCAGGTGCTTTGGCAGTAATTTCGTATTTTTCACGTTTAGAAGAGTTGACCGACCCAACTAAATCTTTTATGCTATCAAAAGCGATGAAAGGGTGGGCTAGAAAGCAAACAAATAAAAGCGATGAGCGTAGGCCAATTGACATAGGACTTTTAAGAGATCTAATTATTGCTGTTTCAGGTATTGCGATAGGGGATTTTGAGGTTAACCTTTTTAGTTTAGCATTTGCAGTGGCCTTTTTCGGTGCTATAAGAGTAGGTGAATTAGTTGCAAAGAACAAGGGTTCAGTTGATACAGGTATATTGTTGAATAATGTGATGGTTAGGAACGATAAGCTTCTTATTAAAATACACAGGTCCAAAACGGATCAGATTGGAAGAGGTAAATGGATTTCTGTTCCTATGCATTTGGAGCCGAGCATCTGCCCAGTAAGATTAGCTGAGGCCTACGGGCAAATTCGTCCGAAAGGGGGGGAGCAGTGGTTGGTCCATAGAGATCTGAATACTTTATCTAAATTTCAATTCATAAGTATTTTTAATAAGTGTTTAATAGCACTGGGCCTTCCTTTAGAGCATTACGGGACGCATTCTTTCAGGATAGGGGCAGCGACTTGTGCAGCAGCGACAGGCTCTTCCGAAGAGGAGATTAAGAGGTTGGGAAAGTGGAAGTCAGATGCTTACAAGCGCTATGTTAGAGAGGATAAGTTGCATTCATAGAGGCATCCTGCGAGTTTGTTATTTAGGAAACCCAGGGCCCTAAGCTACCCACCGCTAAAGGGGGATTGGAGTTCTTTTCACCTTTTCCCTCACAAAAATTTTGAGGTTTGGTGTTGTTCACCTCCATCTGGGTCGCCGAAATAACTAAGTTTTCTCCTTCCCTATTTTTAAAAGGTTGTTGAATCATAATTTAAATAAAAATTTATTTGTTTTGCTGTTTTTTCTGCAGGTTTTTTGACATTGTCAAGCCGGGTGTGGATTGTGGGTCATTCATATGTGTATTGGGCCAGCAGGAACAAGGCATCTAAGTCGTTCCCTTTTAAAGTAAGGTGGATAGGTCCAAGGGGAATGAGATGGAGCAATTTATTGAGTGTGCTCTGGGATTGTGAAAAGAATTGGGGTGCCCCTGATTGTTTGTGGATACATTTAGGGGGCAATGATTTAGGTACTTGTAAGGGTATAGAGTTAATTAACAACATAAAGAAGGATTTTCAAATAATTACGGAACATTGGCCATTGGTTAAGGTGGTGTGGTCAGAAGTGGTACCACGTAGATTTTGGAGGGGCACCCAAGGGGGAGCGGCATTAGATAAAGTGAGAAAGAAGCTCAATGCCGCAACCTCCAGATTTGTTATTAGTTTAAAGGGGAAAGTGGTTAAGCACCCAGATCTGCGTTACGAGAGGGTAGATTTGTATAGATTAGATGGGGTGCATTTATCTGAGACTGGTTTGGAGTTGTTTGTCACAGCAATATTGAAAGGTTTAAATTAATTTTGAAGGTAGGTTTATTGGTGGCGGTTTCGTAGTCTTGAGTCTTCGAATGTGGCGGAAAGCAGTGCTATTCGGCGGCTCAATTTAGCGCAGCAGAGCTTGGCTAGCATTTCCCCTTTGAGAAAGGTGAGTCGGTCACTACCTCAGGGGAGGACCAGGTCACCATCTTAAAGAGGGACCAGCACTGTGCTAATTAAGGGGAGATGGTTCTACCCAGGACGGATTGCGCAAGGGGCGGAAACTCCGCCCCATTTGTTTAAAGATTCAAAAGTTTTAAGCCATGGCCGAGTTGGCACTGCTTTTTTCGCCACCGGTGATTAACAATTCTGATTCAAATTTAATAAATTTGGCTGTGACCTCCATTTTTCCAATTTATACAGTTGTACGTGTCATTATTTCTAGGTTATGGTTCTAGTTTGCATAATAAATTTTAATAATAAAACATATGGGTGACTTATGACTATTAAAATATATAACTAACTTTATACTGTTAGACACTCTGTTGCTTGACAAGTCACGTAATTGCTACACTATTCCATTGCAAAGATGTCATAGCTGATTGTTGCAGTTCATTCTACTCCTTTGGAGATATTTGCTGACAAGGTGCAACATTGCATCAACAAATAGTAGTTGACTTTGCTTGACCGGAGCGTGAGTTTCAATGAAACGAGCCGTTAAAGGAAGTGCTTTATTATTACTATGGCGTCTTGTTCATTCCAGTGCTTGTGCAGTAACCCTTCATGTATTGAAGTAAATTACTGCTACTACTGACATGGGCAGCTAGGTTTGGTATCCCTCTTTCTAAAATGATTAATCCATACTTGCCTACTCACCTTCTAGTGAAATGGGTAGAATGGGGAGTTTAACCAAGAAAATCAGTAGAGATCGGATGAGAGGATGGGCCCTTGTTATGTTTTCTATGAAAACACGGCACTTGGCCCTTCCCTGATGCAAATATGTACCAATCGAGGCAATTTTATTGTGAGTGGGTGGGGCCTAATGATGGAACTGTCCATTTGCATCTCCTCTTACGGGCTTCTCCTGGAGAGTATTAAATAAAAGTATGCATGTATGGATTAATTCAATGGAAGCAGATAGGAGAGTAGTCAGACAGAAAACCAGAGGTCAGAACTTGAAGCCAATTGTTTGTAAAATGTTCACAGGGTGTGCACTACTGTGCAAGACCACAGAACAATTAATTAGCAATGACTGCAAGGTGCAGTGCAGATACTTTCACAAAATGCATGTAAACCATCTTAGCATATGGGCAATATCCCAGAACATCCAAGAGTCATATTTCCTAGCCAATTTATCAAAGTAACTGGAACAAAATCTCAAGAACAATTTGACTGTAAATATAAAACTCAAGAGGTCAGTCAGGCCAATACTAGAGATTTGGTGTGGCCATGCATGGGTTTAGGAAATTCCCTATTGTGAATACTGGGTCCACAGAAGAAGCTGAGGGAGTATGGTACTCCTCTCTGGCACACCTCTCTGTGCCTCTGTACACCATCACAGAAGAAATAATAATTACAAATATAATTTTAATAAAATTGTTATAATTAAATTAAATATCACTTAAATATGCATGAAATGCATCCAAGTATTACCAATAATTTGGATATTTGTAAGTGGTTAAACAATAAATAGAATTTATTCGACCAGTTAAACAAACATCATTTTGGTAACAACATGTAATTAGTATAACAATCCTTTTTATAAATCTCATCATTAAGGGCACGGAATTTAATTAGCTTTTTTAATGTGCTTATTGTAATGTGTTTTTATTTTATTGTCCACCCCTTCGCATCCCATGTTTCACATATTTCCTTGATTGCATTTCTGAATCCATGTAGATGCCTGTCAATACAATGCTTATACATAACAGAATTCATTTATACTATTCCCTATTGCCTTTCCAGGGTCAGATTTTTTCTAGTCACAAAAACTCCAGCAACTGGTTTATTATTGTGAAAATAACTAATTGCATTTGCGAGGAATAGAACATAGTAATAAATCTAAAACATACATATATTAATTTGGAAAATCTCAGAAAAAAATTACTTTGATACTCTTAAATTCAGAGTTCCTAGTCTAGTTCTAGAGATTTTCAAAGTGTTTGAGTGAAATTCTGTGCATTTCACTAATGTTACACTTTTTAACACCCTACTTCTCACCCATGTAACACTTTTAGCACTGAGCTGCTACTTCTTATTAATGTAGCACCTTTTAACATTTAAACTGCTACTTCTCACCGGTGTGATTCTTTCAGGTGGTTGGGGTTTGATGGCCTGGGGGGTCCTGTGCTCTGGTCTTGAACTTTTGGAATGTTAGGGAATGTTAGGGACCCACGTGATGAGGTCACCTGGCCGTGGTAGGTGGGCCCATATTTTGTGCCCAAAATTCCATTCCACTACAACGTTTCATTGAAAAGTTTATTATAATTGTTCTTATTACTAGTGTTCTTAGTGTTTAGAGTGTGCACCTTTGTGAAGAATTTATTATAATTGTTCTGATTACTAGTGTTCTTAGTGTTTAGAGTGTGCGCCCGTGTGAATAGTTTATTATAATTGTTCTGATTACTAGTGTTCTTAGAGTGTGCACCTGCATTTTCTCTTTTTTCACAGGGGTACAACTAACACTCAAATGGGGGATCCAGTTGCATATGGGGCGGTTGATTGATTGGTACTTTATCTCTCTCCACTCTTTATCTCTCACCAAGACTTGATAAATCTACCGAATAGGGATTTATGCCCTATATTAAATATGCCAACCCAAATTTGGCTTTTTGCCCTATAATAAATATGCCACTCCATACCCTAATAAGACCAATTTAATTTTGCAGCACAGTGTTTTGGGAGCTACAGAACCTGAGGATTCTGGGAAGCATTGGCTTGCCCTTTTATATGGCTATGTGAGGGCAGGGCTGCATATAACAGCCATGCTGAAAAAAATGGGAACAGAGGTATTGTAGCATGGAGCCACAGAGAGAGAGAGGAAAAGTATACAGTCAGGGGCAGAAATCCCCAGAGGCAATGGAGGCAGTTTTCGCTGGGCTCCAGCCCTGAAGGGGGCACCTGACTCCGTCATTGTACCCCGACTCATAGGTCTGCGCACTCTAATGTAAAGAGCCGCAGCTACCAGTGATGCAAGTGCTGCCTGCTGCAAACTGCGTGGTACACCCTGTGACCCAACTTACTGCCGCGTCCCCGAGTCCCACCATGCCAGGGCTACCAGTAGGTGGGAGTGTGGTGCTGGAATTACATCATGGCCACAAAAACTCTGTGCCATATCTGATCTTGACAGGAAGAAGCAGTGCCTGCCCTCACTGTCTGTACGCTGGCTTACTGTATTACTGGTGAGGATGGATACCAGTGAATGGGGTGGGGAAAGCAAGGGAGAGAGAGGTGAGATGCAGGCTGAAAGACTGGGGGGAGGTGACAGGTTGAGAGATAGAGTGAAGGTGGAGGCTGAGAGGAACAAACTGAAGTATGAGGCTGAGAGGCACAGAGCGAATGGGGAGCAGGCTGAGAGGCACAGAGTAAAGGGGGGAGCAGGCTGAGAGGCACAGAGTGAAGGGGGAGCAGGCTGAGAGGCACAGAGTAAATAGGGAGCAGGTTAAGAGACACACATAAAGGGTGGTAGGCTGAGAGGCACAGAGTGAGGGGGAGGGCAGGCTGAGGGGCACAGAGTGAAGGGGGTGGCTGAGAGGCACAAAGTGAAGGGGAGCAGGCTGAGACACAGAGTAAAGGTTTGCAGGCTAGAGGCACAGAGTGAAGGGGAAAGCTGAGAAACAGAGTTAAGGGTGGGATGCTGAGAGGCATAGAGTGAAGGGGGAAGGCTGAAACATAGTGAAGCATGGAAGGATGGTAAGCACAGAGTGAAGGGGAAAGCTGGGAGACACAAAGTGAGGGGGTGATGGGAGATGATGGCGTGGCAGAGAGACGCAAGTGGGAAATAATTATGTGCTAAGAGACAACTCAGGGAGGAGAAGATGGTGTTGCTGAGAGATGTGTGTGGAGATTGTGGTATGTCTGAGAGACACAGGCAGGAGATGATGATGTGGCTGAGAGATGCAGGGAGGAGATGATGTGGCTGAGAGATTCAGGGAGGAGATGATGTGTGGTTGAGAGACGCACTGGGGAGATGATGGTGTGCCTGAGAGAAATGGGAGGAGATGATGGTGTGGCTCAGAGATGCAGGTAGGGTATAGAGGAGTCTGTAAGGTAGTGTAGAATACAATGGGGTCAGTAATGTAGTGTAGAGTACAGAGGGGTCATTAATTTACTGTAGGGTATAAATGGGTCAATAGTTTAGTGTAGGGTATAAAGGTGTCAGTTATTTTTTGTAGAGTATAGAGTAGAGATGTGCAGCGGGCATTTTTCGTGTTTTGTGCTTTGGTTTTGGATTCAAATCCACGGTCGTGTTTTGGATTCGGACGCGTTTTGGCAAAACCACCCTTTCGGGTTTTGGATTCGGATGCGTTTATTGGATTCGGGTGATTTTTAGAAAAACCTCAAAACAGCTAAAATCCTAGAATTTGGGAGTAATTTTGATCCTATAGTATTATTAAGCTCAATAACCATAATTTCCACTCATTTCCAGTCTATTCTGAACAACTCACACTATTATTTTTAGTCCTAAAATTTGCATCGAGGTCGCTGGATGACTAAGCTAAGTGACCCAAGTGGGCGGCACAAACACCTGGCCCATCTAGGAATGGCACTGCAGTGTCAGACAGCATGGCACTTACAAGAAATAGTCCCCAAACAGCACATGATGCAAAGATAAATAAAAAAAGAGGTGCAAGATGGAATTGTCCTTGGCCCTCCCACCCACCCTTATGTTGTATAAACAGGATATGCACACTTTAACAAACCAATCATTTCAGCGACAGGGTCTGCCACTCAACTGTGGCTGAAATGACTGGTTGGTTTGGGCCCTCACCAAAAAAGAAGCAATCAATCTCTCCTTGCACAAACTGGTTCTACAGAGGCAAGATGTCCACCTCATCCCTGTCCAGTGTTGGGAAGGTCAGGCATCGCAACCGACACAATTGGACTCTCCTTGGGGATTTGTGATTTAGAACGCACAGTTCTTTGCTAGTCATCTAGTGCTAGCCTAGTGCTTTTGCCAGCTTAACTCTTTTCATTTTTCTTGCGGGAGGATGAGTGCTTCCATCGTCATGTGAAGCTGAACCACTAGTCATGAGAAACTCCGTGTCGTAAATGGCATATTGGCAAGTTTACGCTTCTCAGATGATTTTAATTTAGATTTTTGGGTCATTTTACTGAACTTTTGCTTTTTGGATTTTACATGCTCTCTACTATGACATTGGGCATCGGCCTTGGCAGACGACGTTGATGGCATTTCATCGTCTCTGCCATGACTAGTGGCAGCAGCTTCAGCACTAGGTGGAAGTGGATCTTAATCTTTCCCTATTTTACCCTCCACATTTTTGTTCTCCATTTTTTAATGTGTGGAATTATATGCCAGCAATATATCTGGAATTAGATGGCAGTAATGTCTGGAATTAGATACCACTAGATAGATACCAGATACCACTGTGACTGGAATGATGATGACCTATGCACAGTGACAGGACACTACCACAGCACCCTACAGCAGCAAGATGCAGCACAAGACACTGAGCACTGACCAGTGATACTGAGCACTGATGATACTACTGAGCACTGATACTGAGCAGCACGATGCAGCACAAGACACTGTACTAGTATTAGTAATGTAGTATTACTGAGCACCACGATGCAGCACAAGACAATGAGCAGTGATACTGAGCACTGATACTACTGAGAATTGACACTGAGCAGCACGATGCAGCACAAGACACTGTACTAGTATTAGTAATGTAGTATTACTGAGCACCACAGGACAATGAGCAGTGATACTGAGCAGGGCTGTTTCTAGCCAATTTGGCTCCCAGTGCAAGATTTCAAAATGCGCCCCCCCCCCCCCACACACACATTGACACACAAAAATAATAATATGCGCCCTGGGCGTGGCCTCATCTGATCTCATCATCACGGCCACCCATTTTACACATTGCGGCAGGCACGTGTCCCCATTTTACACATTATTGCAGGCAAGTGTCCCCATTTTACACAGTATGGCAGGCAAGAGTCCCCATTTTACACAGTACGGCAGGCACGTGTCCCCATTTTACATAGTACGGCAGGCAAGTGTCCCCATTTTACACAGTACGGCAGGCAAGTGTCCCCATTTTACACAGTACGGCAGGCAAGAGTCCCCATTTTTCACAGTATTGCAGGCAAGTGTCCCCATTTTACACAGTATTGCAGCAGTGGCGTAAGTTTGCCCCAGTTGCCCGGAGGCAAGAAAAATATTGGTGCCCCCCTCCCCCTCCCTATATATCATCCGTGAGCCAATAAGATGCTGTTTTGAGATCCGAGTAAAACCGAACCCGCTCAGCTCTAATTTTAACTATATGAAGCTACTACAAAGCCCGTTGCAACTAGGCAGATCTATGTAGGGGTCCAATCACACACTACATAGATCTGCTCAGTCCCTCACAATGCTAATTATTTCTCTGACAATTAATTTGCAAGTGTCATATCCAGGAATAGAACCCACAACCTTTTACACTGGTAGCATGCACCTTACTGGTGGAGATATCTGCTCTTGCATAGGAAGTATGAGAATTCTAACTATATGAAGTTACTTGTAATTGTCAGAGAAATAACTGCACATAGGCCCTCATTCCGAGTTGTTCGCTCGTTATTTTCCTTCGCATCAGTGCGATTTTCTGCTAACTGCGCATGCGCAATGTTCGCACTGCGGCTGCGTCAAGTAAATTTGCTAAGAAGTTTGGTATTTTACTCACGGCATTACGAGGTTTTTTCTTCGTTCTGGTGATCGGAGTGTGATTGACAGGAAATGGGTGTTTCTGGGCGGAAACTGGCCGTTTTATAGGTGTGTGTGAAAAAACGCTGCCGTTTCTGGGAAAAACGCGGGAGTGGCTGGAGAAACGGGGGAGTGTCTGGGCGAACGCTGGGTGTGTTTGTGACGTCAAACCAGGAACGAAACTGACTGAACTGATCGCAGTGGCAGAGTAAGTCTCGAGCTACTCAGAAACTGCTAAGAAATGTCTATTCGCAATTTTGCGAATCTTTCGTTCGCAATTCTGCTAAGCTAAGATTCAGTCCCAGAGGGCGGCGGCTTAGCGTGTGCACTGCTGCGAAAAGCGGCTAGCGAGCGAACAACTCGGAATGAGGGCCATAGTTGGAATTCTCATGCTTCCTTTATAGGAGCAAATAGCTTCATCAGTAAGGTGTCTGCTTCCAGTGTATCTATAATAAAGAGAGTGTGATTTGTAAGGTGCAGTGACTAGTGGGGAAGTCGGCTACGGAAGAGATACCGGCTGCTGTCAATTAACTTAATTGATTAATGTCGCTGAACACACAGAACCAGAGGAGAAGTGCCCCCTTCAGAGCAGGAGCCCGGCGGCAGCTGACTCCGTTGCCTCCCAGAGTTCTGCCTCTGTATTGCAGGCAAGTGTCCCCATTTTACACAGTATTGCAGACAAGTGTCCCCATTTTACACAGTATTGCAGGCAAGAGTCCCCATTTTACACATTGCGGCAGGCAAGTGTCCCCATTTTACACAGTACGGCAGGCAAGTGTCCCCATTTTACACAGTACGGCAGACAATAGTCCCCATTTTTCACAGTATTACAGGCAAGTGTCCCTATTTTACACAGTATTGCAGGCAAGTGTCCCCATTTTACACAGTATTGCAGACAAGTGTCCCCATTTTACACAGTATTGCAGGCAAGAGTCCCCATTTTACAGAGTATTGCAGGCAAGAGTCCCCATTTTACACAGTATTGCTGGCAAGTGTCAAGTGGGGGGAGAGGAAGGGAGGGGGGGGGGAGAGAATACTTACATACAGTATGAAGAGGCTCTTCCTGTCTTCGGCCCGTGCCGGCTGCCTCCTCCTTCCAGCTGGCTCCCCCTCCTCTAGTCATCGGTACTCCTGTTCGGGGGGCGAGGTTTTGCGGAATGACGCGATTGCGTCGTGACGTCACGACGCAAGCGCATCATTGCGCGAAACTCCGCCCCCCGACCAGGAGTACTCGGGAAGGGGGAGGAGGGGGAAAAGGACCTGCAAAGTGCCGCGACGGGCACCCCGTGCGGTTGCACGGCTCGCCCGCCGCTAGAAACGGCACTGATACTGAGCACTGATGATACTACTGAGAACTGACACTGAGCAGCACGATGCAGCACAAGACACTGTACTAGTATTAGTAATGTAGTATTACTGAGCACCACGATGCAGCACAAGACCATGAGCAGTGATACTGAGCACTGATGATACTACTGAGAACTGACACTGAGCAGCACGATGCAGCACAAGACACTGTACTAGTATTAGTAATGTAGTATTACTGAGCACCACGATGCAGCACAAGACCATGAGCAGTTATACTGAGCACTGATGATACTACTGAGAACTGACACTGAGCAGCACGATGCAGCACAAGACACTGTACTAGTATTAGTAATGTAGTATTACTGAGCACCACGATGCAGCACAAGACAATGAGCAGTGATACTGAGCACTGATGATACTACTGAGAACTGACACTGAGCAGCACAATGCAGCACAAGACACTGTACTAGTATTAGTGAGCAGCACAAAAGCACTCTGGAATTGTCACCCCCCAGATACCACTGAGACCTGAATGATGATGAGTGTCACAGGACACTACTACCACAGCACCCTACAGCAACAAGATGCAGCACAAGAGAGACACTGTACTAGTATTACTGAGCAGTAATAAGCATTGATACTGAGCACTGATACTGAGAACTGACACTGAGAGAATGTAGCCACGTCCTCTCTGTACCCTCTACAATGCCGGAGTGAAAATGGTGGCGACGCACGGGTCATTATATGGAATCCGAATCTCGCGAGAATCCAACAGTAGGTTGATGATGTTTTGCCTCGTTCTGGTTTTCCGAGTCAGGCGGGAATAACTGAACCGGGCTCAGACCCGTGTTTGACACGTGGAGTTCGGGGGGGTTCGGTCCTCGGCAAAGCGAACCCACTCATCTCTAGAATAGAGTGGTCAGTGATGTAATGGCATCAGTTAAAATACTAATCATTTTTTGTTAGGGTGGGGGGGACGGGACAAAATGTATCTTGCCTCTGGGCAACTTGGATGAAGTTATGCCACTATATACAGTAGTTCCCAACAGACAAGAGCAGTGATGTGAGACTTCTATCACATTGCTGCAAGAAGATTGTGTTGTCAAATGTGGCATTTACTGTAATTAATACATAATTCCTCTGATGAAACCGCTTGCCCTAACGGCGGAGAAACACGTAAAGGGCATTTTTGCTGGGATTCTACTGCCCATAGTCCAACCATCTTCCTTGTGACTGCACGGCGGGCCGACGAGCCGTTCTGATTGGGGACACAGCTGAAGCGGTGCCTGGCTAAGGAGGTCCGCTCCCCTTGCAAGAGAAGCTAAAGCCATGACAGCCGTGAACAACCGTGACAGCCGTGAGTAACAAGCTCTCCATATTACGGCTGCAAAACTAGGGGTCGTAGCATACCACTGTGGTTATTCAGGCAGCCACAGCGCTCTCCCCCATGCTTGGATACAAATTTAAGTGGTACCACAGAGACTGTAAAAAACTGTTACATAAAGGGATTTGGTGTCCATTGGAGCACTGAGACACAAGTCTGTTACAAACAGTCAGTTGGACTGGTACATATATAGCCTTTTGAGATGGCTTTTTAAGGAGATATGGACATGGGCTTGAATCAAATTGCACAATTTTAAAGTATTTTTATTTTGTCTTATGAATGTATTTAAATAAAACTACTATTAAGTAATTGAATGACATTTTTTCTGCGCTCCTATAAATTCTTTTTTGTAATTCTGTAATTAATACAGCCAACTTGTTTATGTCATGAGCTTTAATAAAATATGTGACCTTACATTTAAACTGTGATTCGTGATGAATAGGAGAAATTAGTGAGATTTTTTTCAAAGCATATTGGTGATACTAAAAGCACTCATGTTTACTTTCTTAATACTTTGTTTAGGCTATTTAATATACTAAAATAGTCATATATACGAGCAGTTTGCTAGGATAACTAAATACTAACCTACTCCTTAAATACAGTCACTGACATTTCAGACATTAGTGGGAGCTAACAATGGAGCTCAGGTTTGTCCTGAGCTAGAAATACATTAATCAGGGTTCATACAAAGGTTTTATTTTCATGCATCTGCTTTGGAAATGGTGCCATCTGTAATCATGCTGTTTTCTTGGATCTACTATATTAAATTCCATGTGGCTTTTGTTATACTAAATCTATTTGTATGGTACTAAAAAGTAATTACAGCCATTCAGAAACACTCCTTGCTTTAAATTATCTGCTGTGTGTAGGATTGGCTGTGTAGAAAATCCACTGTTCATTTTGCAACACTTGTGTTTGACAGTTATACAGACAGAAAGCATTATTGTACCCTTTTTTCAGGACACTAATCACCAATCAGCAGAGGACAATAAAAACTGATCAAATACATTTTCTTGTAACATTCTTTTATATGAAAAAATATAAACAATTTTATTTTTTGTGGAAAATAAGTACTTCAATTTTTTTTTTAAACTAGCTAATTATTTACATCTGGTTAGACTCTGTAATAACCAAAAAGCTGAGATGGTAAATTTTTGAAAAATTCAGAAAGTCTTAATCCTAAATTGAGACTTTAAAGTATTATACTTCAATATGCTTACATGAATGAACAAGACACTACTAAAAACAAGAGGTGCTCAGGCTGCGACTGCTCTGTCACATATCTGTAGGGGCAATGGTGTTGAATTTCACAGTTAATTTGGTTTTATCTCTCTTTGGCAGAGGTGAAGTTGCTGAGATAACGGTAACTAGTAAATTTGCTTTTTTAAATGATCAAATTATGTAAAAAATAGCTATTTAAGCATGATTGAGTATAATTTTATTAACAAATATAGATTTGTTAATTAAATTATACCAAATAAGGGAAACAAAGCTCTTATTTACATCATCTGAGCATTTAAAATCAACAATTTTTGAAAAAAGTTATACAGTTAAAAAAAAGCATACACACACTGTAAACTTAAAAATAATAATTCTAAAACAATATTTTTACTGTTGTGATGATATGGGGGTAAATAGCTCGGTAGAGGGGTGTATTGGTGCAGTGTCTATATCAGGATCCACAGACAGCTTTTTAGGTGAATAAAAGAAATAATGAAGCTTTACTGTCAGCATTCAACACAAAGGAACATAAAATAACAAACGTTTAGCCCTCATTCATGGCACTAACTCAATTATTCACCCCTGACTAACCTTGGGCATGTAGTCTGCAAACACAAATCTCTCAATTTCTTTCCAGCCCTGTCTCTCCCAGATGTAGGTAGCCTGGTCTGGCTTGGCCTGTGGCTTCATATTTTTCAACCTTGCTTGACTTTAGCTGCCACGGCTACTCACAGTCTCACACCCTGCTTCTTTGCAGAGTAACACAGGCTCTGGCATGGTTTAGCTCACTGCCACAACTCCACAGATACAGTGTCACAGTTTAGGCATCTCCCTTCCTCCTTGCAGGCAACAATCCTGGCCACCAGACCTGCTTGACTTTGACTGCAGCCCCCCAGCTGGGCTTTGTCTTAATAGTCAGTCTCTCCAGACTGTAGCAGCCTTCCCGACTGACTCTACACATGCGACCTTAGGTGTACTTACATCTGCCTTTTCTTCCCTGTGTGGACAGATCCCTCCTGCTCCACACAAAATGCATGTGTCGGTATTGTAATTTACCCTCATACTGCCACAGTGTACTTATACTTCATGCAATATATTAAGGATCACTCATGACTCACTACTTGCTGGTAGCTAGATAGAGCAGGAAGAAGAAGGCTTCTTGGACAATCCTATTACAATACAGTGCCTGTAGCCAGAATAAGTGAATGGGAGCCGCATCTTTCCTGATCTCCCTAAGCCCAGTCTGCAGGAAGACTGTCTAAAAGGACCGCCTCCCTTCAGTAGCCTGGCAGGAGGAGACAGCGGTTAGGTTGTCATGGCAACTGAGGAGCTGGTTGGTTAGGCTGAACACAGACCAGCTCACAGTACTGCCAGTAGGCTCCTCTGACATGGTCGCATCAGATTCGACTGTGGAAGGGAAAGCCCAGCCTGGCATTGTCGCATGTTATGCGACCATGTCAGTCAGTTGGTTAATACATTGATAAAGAATTACACAGTACTCTCTGGCAATATCAGACAGCCCTCTAGGGCTGACATTTTCATCTGTCATCTGGTCTCTCTAGTAGCCTAGCACTTTCTTTTAATGGAATTTACAGATTAAGTTAACAGCATCTAAAGGATGCAATATTTAATCTTCTGATGCACCTATAAAAATTTGAATTTGCTTTTTGCTGGCCTATTTATCACTAGTGGCATTGGGACCCCAAGAAGTATTATTCCTAATCGGAAATACTTTCCATGGCAACTTATCAAAAGCCTCTGGCTGAGACAGTGGTTTTGGTGAAGAGAAAACAGTAAAGTGATAGTGTAACTCCAGCTCATCTACAGTAATTAAAGATGACAGTGTCACATGATATTGGCACTCCTTGCTTCTCAGTAAAGTTCTTCTCTTGACAGTTTCTCCACCTTAGTGGTCTTCTTTGTAGTAGAGGGCAGCTCAGCCGGGGTTGCCAACTGAGGCCTAGTAGTTTGAGATTTTGTTTGCTAATAAACTTCAACTCAAAAGTTTTTCCAAAATATAAACAACAATCTTCAATACTTGTATGCAATATTTTAACAAAGAGATAAGGAGTACATACAGTAAATACTAGTTAGATGTGTCATGTTTTAGTTGCAACTGTTCTTATTATTTATTATACATGCTGATTTAATCAGTGTTCAGCTATTGATAAAGGGGGTAAGTCAGACCTGATTGTAGCAGCAAATGTGTTAGCAGTTGGGCAAAACCATGTGCACTGCAGGTGTGGCAGATATAACATTTGCAGAGAGAGTTAGATTTGGGTGGATTACTTTGTTTCTGTGCAGAGTAAATACTGCCTGCTTTATTTTTACACTGCAATACAGATTTCAGTTTGAACACACCCCACCCAAATCTAACCTTCTCTGCACATGTTATATCTGCCCAAAGCGCCCCCCCCCCCCCCCCCCCCAATCCTCTGCAGTGCACATAGTTTTGCCCAAATGCTAACAAATTTGCTGCTACGATCAGGTCTGAATTACCCCCAAAATTATATAAAAAAAGAAGGTATCAGGGTCAGGAGGTGGGGGTGTTTGTCCACTCTCTGTTATAGAATAAAGAGATCCTATCCTTTTCTTCATATTAAAGACAGCATGTTAAATTTGCAGCGTATGTTTGATCCTGTTAATACTGTATATAAATATTTTCTGTATGATTATACTCTTAGCATCTCCTGTATAGTATCTGCTAACAATCACATACCTAGACAACCAGTGCCGTAACTAGACATTTTAGCACTGGGTGCAAGAAACAGCATCCGCGCTGCCACCCCCACATACAAAACAGGGCAATGCGTGCTATAGGCGCGTACCAAAATATAGGGACATGGCTTCATGGGGAAGGGGCATGGCCACAGAGCTCCCTTTTACACAGTACGGCAGGTAGAGTCCACTTTTAAACATTAGGTAGGTAGAGTCCCCATTTTTCACAGTACGGCAGGCAGAGTCCACTTTTACACATTAGGCAGGTACAGTCCCCTTTTACACATTAGGCAGGTAGAGTCTCCCTTTTACACATTAGGCAGGTAGAGTCTCCTTTTACACATTAGGCAGGTAGAGTCTCCCTTTTACACAGTACGGCACGTAGAGTCCCCTTTTACACATTAGGCATCCCCCTTTTTTACACATTAGGCAGCAGAGTCCCCCTTTCTTACATATTACAGCAACAGGTCCCCCATTTTTTTACACATTAGGCAAGGGAGGTGTGTGTATGTGTGGGTGTGTGTATGTGTGTGTCTCAGTCACCTGTGATGGCAATCCAGCATCCAAGCCTGCCAGGCGCTGTCACTCATATACGAGAGCTGGCGGCTCCAGTAGCACTCCCTCTCCATTGCAGAGGCGGCGGCGCGGACACACATATATGGGAGCTGGTGGCTGCAGTAACACTCCCTCTCCATTGCAAAGGTGGCGGCACAAACACTCATATATGGGAGCTGGTGGCTGAAGTAGCACTCCCTCGCCATTGCAGAGGCGGTGGTACTCACAGGCGGAATTACTGCACGGGTACCGCTCCCCATCCCTTCAAGAGGCGGCGGCGGGAGTCAGGTGTCGGCGACCAGCAGGACTTTCAGTACTACCTCACTGGATATAACGGCTGTACATGGGGGTGTGCAGCCAGATGATGTGCCTTCAGTGCAGTTGCGCTGTGGGCAAGGCACCATTGGCACACACCTAGTTACGGCCCTGTAGACAACCTGGAGTTTCACTACAATATACAGTAGCCAGTCTATTATACCTGTACTAATGAAAGTGAACAATGAAACCTTTCACAATTTTTTAGGCTATCCCAATCTTCACTAAGCTTCTGAATACATTTATTATACATATTTTTACAACCTTCGGTTTAGATTTCTCCTTTCATTTTTCTTATCCCCTCCTTCACTTTGCACACACATTCACATACCCAGCTGAATCAATCTACAGAAACAAGTAACTTTAGCTCTCCAATTTTTATAATGCCAACGTTGCATCTTTGGTGCACATTGGATCAAGATGCCCTGGTATTTCTCTCATTGTTGACTATGCAGACAAAATCTAGCATTTGGGAAGGTTGCATACTTGCTATGATGGCTATTAGTTACAGTCCTGCAATTTAAGGAGAAGATATATAAAGCTAGTGCTCCAACAACTTTGTAATACTTGTGCACCACTTTTCTTATTATTTCCACATTTACAGAATTGCCCATGGGAAAGCGTTAAAGAGGGGATCAGCATTTTGTATTATTGGTAATTGGATATGTACACACTGCACAAGGAATCAGGTTATGCACTGGCATAATTAGATGCTGTGTATATTAGAGATGAGTGGGTCCGGTTCTCAGACACTGGACAAAACCAAAGCCAAAACCCATGGCGGAGGCCCGCGAACATCTCTAGTTTATTTATTTAAAATGGGTACTTAGAATAAGGACTTTTATCAGGGGCGTTTCTGCAGAGGAGGGGGCCAGTGTGCACCTCCGGGTGGGCCCCCTCCTCTGCATGGCGCTGTAGGCTCCGGCATTGTGCCAGAGTCTACTGCGCATGCGTAGGTCTCCAGAAACATGGCACCCTCCATGATCCAGAGACCAATTTGGCTACTGCGCATGCACACGGCCATTTTGGCTGCGATTTCTGGTGCGATCACAGCTCCCGTTGCTTGACTCCAGAAAGTTAAGTATTAAAATGGGTGCAATGGGTGCGGTGTAGGCCCCCATGGACCCAGGGGCCCGTGTGCACCACACCCATTGCACCCATCATAGAAATGCCAATGACTCTTAGGCAGGTTTTCCTGTAAAATACAATGTCTTTACTAGCATCAGACACTGACTATAGCATACTCAGGTTTAGGTCTGGAAACACAGGTACATACAAAAATAAGTCTGAACATGAAAGTAACTTACTGTGCTTAATGGTCATTCTGCTGCAACGACCTGCAGCCACCATCCGACATGCTCTCCTGGCACAGCCAATTTCAACAGTCCCTGGCACTACAAAACTGCATCCTACTCGCTGATCTCTAAAAGGCATTAGTGCAATGTGCAGTGGATGTTCTCTCTGGCTTCTGACATCTTGCTGGCTATGCGTGAGCTGGAAAACCCGGACTTTTATTCCACTTGGAGCTGCGCAATCCAGAATGCCCATAGCTCCACACTTCTACTGCAGGTGCAGAATGTGCAGGTCTTGTATTCCTCTCCCTTGGAGGGAGCTGATCCCACATAAATGTGTGCAATTGTCGTGAGACACAAGCCCTCACACACACACACACATATATATATATATATATATATATATATGTGTTAGAGATGTGCGGTGGACACTTTTCGGGTTTTGTGTTTTGGATTTCGATCTGGATACCTGCTTGTGTTTTAGATCTGGATTGGTTTTGCCAAAACCACCCTTTAGGGTTATGGTTTTGGATCTGGATGATTTTTAAAAAAAACATAAAAATAGCTAAAATCACAGAATTTGGGGGTAATTTTGATCCTACGGTATTATTAACCCGAATAACATTAATTTCCACTCATTTCCAGTCTATTCTGAATACCTCACACCTCACAATATTGTTTTTAGGCCAAAAGGTTGCACCGAGGTAGCTGGATGACTAAGCGACACAAGTGGGTGGCAAAAACACCTGGCCCATCTAGGAGTGGCGCTACAGTGGCGGACAGGATGGTAGTTTTAAAAACTAGGCCCCAAAGAGCACATAAATTGAAAGAAAAAAAGAGGTGCAAGATGGAATTGTCACGGGCCTTTCCACCCACACGTATGTTGTTTAAACAGGACATGCACAGTTTAATAAACCCATCATTTAAGTGACAGGTGGTCCCCTGGAAAAAGCTTGCCAAGATCTCCGAATCATAGCTAGCTACAAACATACCACCTCCATATTTGATGACATTTCACATTATGAGAAGAGGCAAGAGGAAGAGGACAGTGTCAAGAAGGTGATTCAAAATTAGAGAGGCACGGGGGGCGTGGCCTGGCGGACATTGGGAGCAGACGTGTTCCCTGATGGCTCCTGCTTACTACCCCCTTATCTGTGCTCCCTCGACTCGCTGGCCATCCATATACTGTCTCTCCCTGCACCTGGTGCCTATCTGCTTGCCGGGGTCAGTGACTGCGGAGCCAGGAAAAGCTCTAGGCTTCTCTGCGGGTTGCGGCCTGCCCTGTGCCAGAAAGCCGGGACCTCTATTTCATTACCCGGCTGGTCCCCGGAGCGGAAGCTCTCCCTGCACTGTATCACCACCGCTCAGCTTTGCGGCTTCTAGATGGAGAGACACCTGGCCCGCATCACAATCTCCTGATGCCTGTCCCTCCTCTACCGCCTTGCTGCTCGCCTCGCGATCGTGCTCCCGGCGGAGTGCGGCGGCTGCTATCTTGCTGACCCGGGGCTCCGGGCCGTGAGAAGGGGGGACGCCGGGAAGAGGTCTGCGGAGAATCATAATTGCAGACCCAGCTTCCCTGCCTGCCTGGAGGAGACTAGCACCTTTGGATCTCTCCCTGCACTGCAGCTCTGAGGAGAGACAGGCTCCAGACACATCTCTGGACCTCTGCTGCATAGACCACCAGGCTTCACCACTGCACGGCCGGGTGGTTTCAGAGGCGCAGTGCTCACTGGCTGGCCCGTGGCCCGTGCCTCCCGCCCCCTGCAGCCCACCTTTATCCTACGGATTCGGCTGACTGGTGTGTTAAGGAGTGCATGCTCCATTGCCCCTTTCCTCTCATATACGCCTAATTGTCTGGTGGCCCTCTCACCCAAAGTGCCAGCCTGTGGTCCCCTTGCCTTGCCTTCTCATCCTGGACGGCCTATCTATATTTGCATATGCCTCCTGCCTTCTGGTGGTGCCTGTCATATTAATACCCGGCTACTGGCTACTTCCACACTTCTATACACTACTGCAGCCTGGAGTTCTGCCTACCTGGGCTGAGGTTCCTCACATGCACCATGCTGATGTCCCATAGTGGCAGACTGTATGATGACCTGCTAGCCACGATTCGTTCAGGGGGATTGTGACGACATTGGCCCTGCCTGCATGCTTCTCTAATCACGTGACTCTTCTAGGTGTTCTCTTGGTGGTATCCATTTGCCTCATGGTGAGGGGTGGCAAAAAGAAAGGCCCGTCGGGAGGGGGAATTTCCGGATACAAAGGAACCACCGCGCGTTTCATTGGAACCCCTTCCTCAGCTGACATGAGGCAATTTCTCCTCCCTCAAGGCTCCGCTTCTCCTGCTGATGATACTTCCCCACCCTCAACCCCGCATCTGTTGCCTAGCTCAGACTCGCCCTCTAGAGTCGGGGATCAACTGATGACTTCAAATGTGACGCCGGAGACGGCGGGTGTCTCTCAGATCCTACACCTGCTTCGCTCCATGCCAACAAAGCAAGATTTCGAACGCCTAGAGAGTAGTCTCAGGGAGACTGTTCGTTCGGAAATCACTGCTGTTTGCTCAGAGGTGTCTGCTATTCGATCTCGACTCAAATCTCTGGAAGGGTTTTCCTTTGACTCTGTAGCGGCCCATAATGCTTTCAGGCTTACAGTCATTAGACAGGCTACTGACATTCACCAACTGCAAGAATGCCTAAATGACTTGGACAATCCTGGAAGATGTAACAATCTCAGGATTAGGGGGGTCTTGGAAGACATCCCACCCCAGGTGCTTATTGATTTTTTGACACAGACCTTTAATGAGCTCCTAGATCAAGATCCTCCCTCCACGATTGCGTTTGATAGGGCCCACCGAGCCCTAAGGCCTAGAGGGGCTCCCTCCGACTGACCGAGAGATGTCATCTGTAGATTGCATTAGTATTCTCAGAAAGAAGATATTCTCCATAAGGTTCGCAGTCTGGATGTCATTGAGATTGATGATCAATGTATTCAAATCTTTCCAGATCTATCCTGGTCGACCCTTCAGAAATGTAGGGCTCTACATCCGCTCACCTCGGAGCTCCGTAAAGCAGGCATCAAGTACAGATGGGGTTTTCCTTTCAGTCTGCAAGTCTCACATAATGGGAAGTTCCTTACTTTTAAAGATTCGGTTGACCTGCCCTCATTCTGCCAAGCGCTTGGTGTTCAGGAAGTCTCCCTCCCGTATTGGTAAGAATCCCTTGTCCGCTCTGTCCCACCGAAACTTTCTCACCCCGACAATGATTGGCACCTTGTCCAGCGTAAGCCAAAGCCACCCAGGAAGCAGCGAACCCCTTCAACGCCGGTCATTAAGTGAGGTCATCCCGATGGAAGCATAACGATTTGCCTTTCTCATATGCCTTATCTGTGACTTTTGTAATGCCTTCTATGATAAGTCCTTGCCCGACCACTTGCCCTTGAAAGATTCGACTCGTATTACTGGACCTTCTGTACCACATTTGTTACGTGTTTTGAGAAGTTACTTCACTTTTCTTATAGTTCTATAACTTTTGTTAATAGGGCTTGTGTCGTCACCGACCCCCAGTTTCCCCCTCGCTGCCCTAGTGTTCTTGATCTTCGATGTGCTCTGCTCGTCCGAGCTCCCGAGAGGCGGCTGTGTGCTGTTCTTCTTCCCTTTCTTGTTAATTATGTTTATGATGCTACGATTTTTGTCTTGTTCTTCACCACTGGCTCTTTCGCTGTTTTTTTTTCCCTTCTTTTTCCTCTTCTCTCTCCCCCTCCTTGTGCAGCCCCTAGTTCTATTGAGGTAGATGCCCTCCTCAACGGCATTCCTCTTGCTCCCCACATCTTAGACAATGGCAGTTGATCCTAAGGCAACGATTATTAAATTTGTCTCCCTAAATACAAAGGGCCTGAATGTCCCTGAGAAACGTTCTTGGGTGCTCAGGGACCTTTTTGCCTTTAGGGCCGACGTGACATTTCTTCAGGAGACACATTTCAAGGCCGGTGCGGCTCCAACTCTTAAGGATTGCAACTACCCTTTTTCTTTTTACAACAATAATAGCAAAAGTAAATCCCTGGGAGTTGCGATCCTGTTGTCCAATGGTTGCCATTTTCAAACATGACTTCCATAGCCCTGCAGGAGGGCAGAACACTTCTAGTTAAATGTAAATTATTTGATCAATTATACACCTTTGTTAATCTGCATGTTCCCAATCAATCCCAACCTCAATTTCTGTTGAAAGTCTTAAATAGGATTGCCCCCCTAATTGAGGGTATTACGATTTTTGGTGGAGACCCAAATTGGGCCCTCCAGCCAGAGATGGACATCTCTGGCACGCCAGTCCGGCTGTCATTGTCTCCGCACCGTAAAGTCCGTTGCGTGCTCCATGAACACCAGTTGGTCGACACGTGGCGGCTCCAGCAGTCGAGTGATAGGGACTATTTGTTTTATTCCCGGCCACATACTACCGTTTCCAGACTGGACTACTTCTTGCTGCCCCATTGGTTTTTACATATCATTCGGGAAACTGACATAGGGCTGATCACCTGGTCGGACCATGCTCCCGTCTCCCTGACTTTGGAGACGTCCCGCCCTCATTTCAAACATTGCACCTAGCAACCGAATGAATAACTCTTGATGGATTCACGGTTTGCTCCTCAATTGACTAAGGACTATTTTAAGATCAACGAGGGTCTAGATGTCTCTGAAGTCACGGTGTGGGAGGCGCACAAATGCGTTTTACGCAGGAAACTCATTCAAATAGGTTCTTTGAGGAAAAAGGAAAGACTGGAGAAAAAAATTGCTCTGCTTCAGAGCTTGAGAGATCTGGAGATGGCACATAAAACATGCCTGTCCTCCCAACTCTTAACCGAGCTGAACGAGACGAGGTCAGCCCTTAATGTCCTGCTTTTTGAGGATGTCAAAAAGGATTATAGGATATGTCGTAACCATTTTTTTCAATGGGGTAACAAACCAGGGAAATTGTTAGCAAGAACACTGCGCTCGCAAAGGGCTACCTTACATATCCATTTGATAGCAGAAGCAAGGGGCACTCGCCGTGCCCTTACCAGAGATATAGCTGTCACATTTCACTCCTACTATTCTAGACTGTACAACCTTCATGATCCCGAGTCCCCGGAGGCCTTACTGGCCACTAAAGCCCTGATAGCTTAATACCTTAACGATTCGGGTCCTCCACGATTGTCTGCAGATGATAGTGCCTGTCTAGATTCCCCGTTTTCCCTGCCAGAACTGGAACAGGCCCTTAAGGAGCCACCTTCCGGGAAGAGTCCCGGCCCAGATGGCTTTACTGTCTCGTATTATAAGCTATTCAAAGACTCTATCCTACCCAAAATGCTGTTGGCCTTCAACGCAAATTCTGGAGATTGTGGGTTTTCCCCTCAAGCTTTGGAAGCCTTTATCACAGTTATACTTAAAGAGGGTAAAGACCCGATGCAATGTGCCAGTTACCGCCGAATCTCACTCCTTAATACGGACCTCAAACTGTTTGCCAAGCTTATGGCAAATAGATTGAAGTTGTTGCTTCCCGGTATTGTTGCTTCAGATCAGGTGGGATTCGTCCCTGGGAGAGAGGCTCATGACAATACGACTAAAATTATTGACTTGATGCACCTAGCCTCTTCGGGCCGTGGTCACACGGTGGTGCTGTTCACCGATGCCAAGAAGGCATTTGATAGAATCAGTTGGGTCTTCATGGAGGGGGTTTTAAGACATTTAGGAGTAGGTGCGATTGGTTTTCATTGCATCTTTGCTCTCTATAGCTCCCCCACGGTGGGGCCTTGTCTGAGCCAGTTCTGATCAGAAACGGTACCAGACAGGGCTGTCCTCTCTCGCCCCTCATTTTTATTTTATGCATGGAGGCTCTGGCTGGTTCTATTAGACATAATCCTGATATCTCAGGCCTGGTCGTGAATAGTAGGGAATATAAACTAGCGCTGTTTGCAGATGATCTGTTGGTAATCCTTTTGAATCCACTAGTTTCGACCCCAAACCTCATGCGCGAATTTAGTAACTTTGGCTACCTGTCAAATTTCAAAATTAATTTTTCTAAATCAGTGGCGGTAAATGTGTCGGCTCCTTCTCAATCCCTGGTGAATCTTAAATTGTCCTTTCCTTTCATTTGGCACCCCAATAGCTTCAAGTATCTGGGAGTTACATTACATATCGATCCTAGATGCCTCTTTGACGAAAACTTTAAACCCCTACTTACCACCCTCCGTTCAGAGTTTAGGGACTGGGGTACCCGAAGGCTCTCTTGGTTAGGTAGACTTAGTGTAATCAAGATGACTGTATCCCCCAGAGTTCTTTATCTCCTCCAGTCATTACCGATCCACATCCCCAAGTCTTGGTTTATTGATTTGCATAACGCGGTCCGAGACTTTGTATGTGGGGGCAAGAGGCACGATTTCAACATGCTATACTTTTTCGCCGTAAATATATGGGTGGTCTTCAGCGGCCCCACTTCTCTTTATACTATGACACTATTTTTCTTAATAGGATAATGGAATGGTCCCGCACAACTGACATCAAACAATGGGTGCTTATGGAAAGTACCACCGTGGTACCTCCAATATGTCACTATCTTTGGCTTTCGAGACTTCCTGCTGTTCTCCATCCCACTGTTAGCCCCACATTGACTCGATGGAGCAGACAACGTACCATTTCCTACATGTCTTTGAAACTTTCTCCCTTGACCACTTTATTTTGTAATCCAGATTTCCCCCCTGGAGTCACCGGTCGGGGATTTGAGGCATGGTCGCAAAAGGGGATTTCACGTGTCGGCCAGCTGGTGGAGAACGGGGAAATACTCACTTTCCCTTCTCTATAACTGCAATGGAGCCTTCTGTCGTCCAAAATTTGGAGGTACCTTCAGTTAAACACTTTGTAACGGGGAACAAGGTTCGTCCTGACATCGCTAGACTGGTGACTATATTTGAGAGTATGTGTCTTGACTCCTCCCGCCCAGCACATTTTCTATCCAAATGCTATTAACTCCTGATTGAGCATAAGTTCCCGGCCCTCCCTAAATACACTAGTGCATGGGGTAGGGATTTGCGGGTTGCGCTGTTGGAGGAGCAATGGACTCGTTGTTTTCAGGCCACCTTTGCCAGGTCAAGTAGTTACTCTGTACTCGAGACGCTCTTCAAAGTTCTGATGCGTTGGTATAGATGCCCCCTCACACTTGCCAAAATGTTCACTGGTGTCCCGGACTTGTGTTGGCGCTGTAACTCTGAGACGGGCTCCCCGCTACACATCTGGTGGGATTGTCAATCGATTCGTCCCTTTTGGGATAATGTGATTTCTATTTCTAGATTGATTGTGGGACCTGAGGTTTCCTCTGATCCTGCTTTTTGGCTCCTAAATCTAGTCACCGGTCCTTTGATAACATATAAAAGATCCCTCTTGAAATATCTCAATAGCGCCGCCAAAGCGGTGATCCCAGTTTGCTGGCGTAACATTGCCCCTCCCTCAGTGAAAGAGTGGTTTAATAGGATAGATATGTATATGTCAACGGAGGAACTATGAGTGACCCCTGAAAGCCAACAGAGATTCATAGCTGCCTGGTATCCCTGGTTGAACTTCAAATCCTCGCCGACATAACAAATCTCACATACTGAATTTTTCTCGGGTAATTTACCAACCTCCCAATGTTAGGGAAAGCATCCCCTCATTACCACTTTTATTGGTTATCTGACCTTCTGCAAAATGCCCCCCCCACCACCCTTCTTTTATCTCCCTCTTGTTCTTCCTTCCTGTTCTTCTATGCCCTCTTCTCTTATACTCTCTTCTTAAATTATCGGTACCTGGGATTGTTTTTTTTTCTATGTGTCCACCCCTCTCGCCCCACCTCGCCCCGCACACACAACTCACCACATGATGGCGGGTTAGGTAGGCACACATCCTGTGGGTCAGTAGAGGGTTATTCTGCAGGCTCGGTAGTGGCTGACATCAGCTGCGGGTCATCCTGCGAGCTCGGCGGCAGCTGAAGGTCATCCTGCAGGCTTGGCAGCGGGTCATCCAGTGGGCTCGGCAGAGGCTGCGGTCGGCAGCTTGTCATCCTTCAGACTCGGCGGCGGGTGACAGCTGACTATGCTGCGTGACCTGTGACTGCATGTAATGCTGCTTATGGGGAGCCGGGCAATGTCTGAGTGTCCTGAGGACGCTCAATGCTGCCCAGCTTCAAAAAAACAAAGGGCGGCCTGATCCCTCAATCCCGGGATTGAATCCCAGCCGATTCTTTTCCTAAATCCCAGGATTTTGCCGATCCCTATCCTGGGATTGGCTAGCCTAGCACTGGATTATGATTCAGTCTCTACTGAGTCACACTGACTTTGGCCACAAATGTAGTGTCTCCCCACTTTATTTAAAAATACTTTGGCAATTTCCATTTCCATGTTTGCGGCTAGTTTTCACAAATCTGTTTGTGATGTAGAAGCTTGTTTCATATCTGCTCTAAGCTTTCATTTAAACCTAGGATCAAGTACAGCTGGACCCCTGGACTTATACAACATAGGCAGCAGCCCTGGAAAATTACACAGCACAGCAGACAGGCAACAGCACCCCTGAACTTAAATGGCAGTGGGGCAGCACTCCTGGACTGATGGGGCAGAGTGGCAGCACCCCATATAGGGCAGTACTCCTGGAATGATGTGGCAAAGAAAAGATGTGCAAGATGGAATTGTCCTTGGGTCCTCCCCCATCCTTATTTTGTATAAACAGGACATGCACACTTTAATAAACCAATCATTTCAGCAACAGGGTCTGCCACATGACTGTGGCTGAAATGTTTGGTTTGTTTGAGCCCCCACTAAAAAAGAAGCAATTAGTTTCTCCTTGCACACACTGGCTCCACAGTGGCAAGATGTCGTCCTCATCATGAGATTCCCCCCCTTCAGTGTTTACATCCTCATCTTCACAGAGTAATAATATTCAAACAAACCACTTCGTTTAGATGTCAGTGGACTGCTTACGGTATTACACAAAGTTTCTGAACTTGACAATGACATGATGAATGCACTGCAGGTGACGTATAAGGAAGGATGTTCCTAGTTGGTTAACGTCCTTACCCCTACTTATATGGATTGACAAAGGCAACAGATGGCTTGACAACTGTTGTCTGGATTTGTGGAGAAATTATTCCACACGGAAGAGGTGTCTTTTTTGGTATTTTGCCCAGGCATGACAATGGGCTTTCTCATCCCATGGCCAACAACTGTCTCCACTGGTGCCTTATTCAAAACAAACCACATCACCATCAGAATCCTCATCGTCAACTTCCTCCTCAGCCCCAGCTACACAAATATCCTGCTGGCGGTGCTACTCCCAGCACTTGCAGGGGGTGTGCAAATGGTGGTAGGAGCCTCCTCTTCCCATACAGTGTTATGAAGGTCAGGCCTAGACATCGCAACCACAGACAGTGCCAGCACCCTGGTATTTTCACAACAGCCCTGTAATTTTACAGCATACAAAAGAGGACCAATGTACATTGATTTTTACTGCACCGTAGAATTATTACAGCATACAAGACAGGGCCAGTGTACATTGATTTTCACTTCACCCCTGAATTTTTATAGCATACAGGGCCAGTATAATGTTATTTTAACAGCAACACCCCTATATTTTACAGTATACAGCAGTGTGCTTTTAATTTTTAACAACTCCACACCTGGATTGTTATAGCATACTGGGCCAGTGTGATGTTATTTGAACAGCAACACCCCTATATTCTACAGCATACAGCAGTGTGCTTTTAATTTTTAACAACTGCACCCCTGAATTTTTATAGAATACAGGGCCAGTGTAATGTTATTTCAACAGCAACAACCCTATATTTTACAGCATACAGCAGTGTGCTTTTAATTTTTAACAACTGCACCCCTGAATTTTTACAACATACAGGTCAAGCAGCACCCCTATATTTTACAGCACACAAGAGCAGCGTGCTTTTCATTTTTAAGAACTGCACCCCTGAATTTTTACAACATACAGGGCCAGCAGCACCCCTATATTTGAAAGCATATAGGACCAATGTGCTCTTAATTTTTAACAACTGCACCCCTGAATTTTTATAACATACAGGACCAGCAGCACCCATATATTTTACAGCATACAGGTGCATACAGGGCCAGTGTAATGTTATTTGAGCAGCAGCACCCCAATATTTTACAGCATACAGGAGTAGTGTTCTTTAAATTTTTAACAACTGCACCTCTGAATTTTTACAACATACAGGGACAGCAGCACCCCTATATTTTACAGCTTACAGGAGGAGGACAGTGCCCCTGCACCCTGTACAACATAGTGACAGCAACACACATGTACAGCTGCAGCACCCGGCTGTAACAGAGCACAGGTACACCACAGTGACTGCAGCAGCACCCCTACAGAGCACACACTAACCCCACCCGACGCCACAACCCACAGAGAGAGACAGAAGTCTGTCTCCCTCACTCTCCAAGTCCAGAGTGAAAATGGTGGCGACACGCGGCTGTATATATGGGATACAAAAAGAATCTGATGGTGGGATGATGACGTTTTGCCTTGTTCTGGTTTCTGAGTCTTGTGTGAAGTCCCAAGCCGGACTTGGATCCAGGCTCGGAACGGGATGTGCGGGGGGGTTCGGTTCTCAGGGAACCTAACCCGCTCTTCTCATATATATATATATATATATATATAAAACTAATAAATATATATATGATTTGGCATACATTTCTGAACTTTAACAGTGTGAGACCAAGACCAAACTATGCAGCTTTGGATCTCATGTAGTATACCTGTTGCTATTTTCTAGTTTTTGTTACCTATTTGTAACCTTGCTTTTCTATGTTCACCAAGCTGGAGCTGAATCAATGCACAAAAACTTTTGGGTTAAGTTCAAATTCAAAAGGTCAGATAAATATGTATTTTCACAGATAATATAAATAGTGGACCACTGGGCCAAGACACATGTACAGGTCATACAGTATGTCACATAAAACTTGATTTACAGAGCAACCTTTGTGCCAAATATAAATTTAGTGCCATATCTGGTGCCAAGTCTTGTGTGCACACTTGTAGGGTTTCAAAGAGGGAAATTGCAAAGTATAAGTAATAATTTGTATAATACAGGTTGAGTCTCCAATATTTTAAAATCCGATATCCAAAATATTCCAAAATTCTACTTTTTTGAGCATGACTTAGTACGAGATATCTTTATTTTCTGATAGTTCAATCTACACAAACTTTGTTTCATGCACAAAAATTATGAAAAATATTGCGTAAAATTACTTTCAAGATATCTGTATAAGGAGATAAGTATATGAAGCATAAATGCATTCTGTGTTTAGACTTGGGTCTCATCCCCAATATATCTCTTTTGTTCACAACACTCCACAGAATCAGCACTGACTAAAGTAATGAATGATCTGGTCTAAGTCTAAAGTCCATTACTCATTTCTTATTCTTCTAGATCTCTCTGCTGCTTTTGACACGGTTGACCACTCTCCTCTCATACAAATACTACAATCACTGCAAGGTGCTTTACTGCACTCACTCCCCCCCCCCAGCAATCTAAACAACGGGATCCCAGTGTCGGTATGGTGACCGGCGGTATCCAACCACCAGTCACCCATACCCAACCGATCCTAGTGTACCAATGCCTATTTCCCTATAGATTGCAAGCTTGCCAACAGGGCCTTCCTACCTATATGTCTGTCTGTTATTACCCAGTCTTGATTCATCATTGTTGTTTCCAATTGTAAAGTGCAACAGAATTTATATAAGAAACTGTTAATAAATAAATAAAAATCCAAAATACGGAAAAATCCAAAATCTAAAATAATAACGCATATCAGGTAATAGTAATAGGAATTTCCATATCCCCTAAACAAGACTTCTTCACTACCAGATCATTCATATTTGCCTACAGTATGCAGGTTTTCTTAGTTACATATCACTAAAAGAGAAATAAAAAAGAAACATGAAGTGCTGAGATCTGCTTATTGTACATAGCAAGTATACATGCAGTGGCGCATCTATAATTGGTGCAGTTTGTGCGGTGCACATGGGCCCCTGGGTCCATGTGGCCCCACACCCTGCACCTTTTACAATCCTTACCTCTCCATAGTCCCATGTCGGTGGCAGCAGCAGTGCACAAATCACCAGTGAAATGATGTGGCAGCCATTTTCCTGGTGTTTTGCACATGCACAGTAGGAAGAATGGCCAGGAAATGTCTGCTGTGCCATATTCCTGTAGACCTCTGCCCCATCTAGTGATCAGAGTCAATATACTGCTCCGTAGCTGCACAGTTGCTGCCTGATAGAGATGAGGGGACCTGGACAGAAACTGCACATGGGCTCGCTCCGCTCTTAATATGCCCCTGTATACATTAGGTGCTAAGATTAGCTTCTGGTGTAGCCAGCAGTAATATGAGGTTCCTTAACATGACAAACAATATTTTACATAACATACAATGGCTAATTTTTCTCTCGAAGTCCAGTGGCTACGCCTGCCACATGCAAGAAGTGGGTCTATTATATTTTTTATGGTCATTGTCCTTCTTAGGATGTTCAGCGTCTTGTGAAGGCAAATTTTTTGGATGCTGCATTTATATGAAAGTATACTACAGTATTATGTAAGTTTCCCTTGGATTTTTTTCATAACTTCATAAAAGTAATTGTCATTGCTCTTTTGTGTCAGTATATATTTTGGAAATGGTAGTGCTACATTGATCGCTTGGGGTTTAGATATGCAATATACAGTATTTAAACGATCTGGGTCAATGTGTCTCATTGTATTCTAAAGAATTAGAAAGTGGACTTTTATATGTAAAATATTATATTAATGATTATCCCCTTGGCATATGAGCCTTGGCAAAACTCTTAAATACTATGCCACTCAGGTCCTGCTGTGCTGAACAGTTTTGCCTGTCAGTTCTGTCTGGTCCTCTTACTGAAGTGCCACTCAAATTGTAATTCCTCAATGTGAAGCTTTTTTTATAACATCACACATCAAACCTTTGCTTTTGACCCGAAAAACCACCTTACATTTAGCAATGTAACTGTCTGAGAAGCCAGTACTTCAGATCTATCGAAAATAAGTGACTGCCATAAAGCAGATCCTGCTTCTGGCCTTTTCACTCTAGAATGGCACCCAAGATTTTTCCTTTAGCAAGCTGTGGTATAATCACATCGTTTTATAGTTTCTGTGTATTCCTTCGAATAATTCTTTTTATTTTGTGCAACTTCCATAGTTTTGAAAGTTCAGAATTAATTCTACTAGCACCATAACAATAACTGTCTATTAGAAAAATATGTACAGACAATAGTTATGTCATTCTTAATTACAATAACTATTGCATCACATTATCTTCCAGTTCAAAATGTATCTCTTTACTTGTTAGATCACTGTAATCTCTGGTCATATTATATATTAAGCTTTTTGTCTGCTCCCTGAAAAGGTTCCATAACCAGCATAATCCTTATACACATTTCTATAGTACTGTGCTGATAGCTTATGGTTGTGTCATGTCATGAATCTCTATACAATGTGCTCAATCGTTCTCCTATAATATTTTAGAGATGTGCGACGGACACTTTTCGGGTTTTGTGTTTTGGTTTTGGATCTGGACGTCTGCTTGTGTTTTGGATCTGGATTGGTTTTGCCAAAACCACCCTTTCGGGTTTTGGTTTTGGATCTGAATGTTTTGTTAAAAAAAAACCATAAAAACAGCTAGGAATTTGGGGGTAATTTTGATCCTACGGTATTATTAACCTCAATAACATTCATTTCCACTCATTTTCAGTCTATTCTCAACACCTCACAATATTGTTTTTAGGCCAAAAGGTTGCACCTAGGTCGCTGGATGACTAAGCTAAGCGACACAAGTGTGCGGCACAAATACCTGACCCATCTAGGAGTGGCACTGCAGTGGCAGACAGGATTTCAATTTTAAAAACTAGTCCCCAAACAGCACATAATGCAAAGAAAAAAAAGAGGTGCAAGATGGAATTGTCTTGTGCCCTCCCACCCACCCATATGTTGTTTAAACAGGACATGCACAGTTTAATAAACTCATCATTACAGCGACAGATGGTCCCCCTGGAAAGAGCTTGTCACGTTCTCTAGATTCATAGATAGCTACAAACATACCACCTCCTTCTTAGATGACTTTTCATATTATGAGAAGAGGCAAAAGGAAGAGGACAGTGTCAAGAAGGTGATTAAAAATTTAGAGAGGCACATGCCTCAGATTTAATGCTGGGATGCAAATAAACTGGTGTATACCACAGGATCAAGATTGGAAATTTTCCCCTCCACAGAGTCTGGAGACTTATTTTGTGAAAATCTTGTGGGTTTCTTTTTTTTCCATTTTTTTTATTGCATTTACATATTTTGTTGCAGATGCCTTATTTTTGTTTTTCACAGCTCCCAGTTACACGCATGTGAGCATACTTGTGTGTCCCAGTTACACGCATGTGAACATACCTGTTTGTCTTGTTTAATTTTTTCATATTTAATTTTTAAATAAAGCAGCCCCTTAGATGTTTAATCAACCCCTCCTGACCCCTCACAGCAGCCCCGGATGGGGCAGGTTGAGTTTGGGTGGGTTCAGTACAGTACTAAGCAGGACTGTGCAGTGCATTTTGTGTTATTGAGCCCCTGCCCTAGTGGAGCTCACCACTCTACAGTAGAAAATAATTTCATACTATAAGTAGGACTGTAGGAGGAAGCAATGATAACCTCTGTGCCCACAGCATGTCTCAGCCTGGCAAGCCATACATCTTCCTGGCTGTAAGCCACCATGAGACTCCATAGTGGGTCTTATTCAGTAACTGTTTGTGCCTCACAGGAGCTCCTGGCCCATCTAGTGCTGCAGTGCAATGGAAAGCTGATGCAATGCAAGATCACTGAAACTCCGTTCTTCTAACACTGCAAGGTCTTGCGATAACCCTACACAGTCCTTAGAAAAAGAACCCTGTACAACAAATGCGCATATTGTAAACAAATAATCCCAAAATGTGGGACATAAATAATAAATCAAAATTAAGGTTGACTAATTGGAGCCATTCATTTGAGTGAGTCCCTAACATGATATAATTAAGAAGAACCTCTCTCTAATGCTCCGGCAGAAAATCTCACTTTTTTTATATATTTATTACGTTTTCATAATAAAACAAAGAAAAATACAAACATTTGTGAAGTCATAGAGAAAGGGTATGGAATATATCCAAGTAACATAGCAGAAAACTATAGTAGTACAATGGTGCTCAATAATAGAAGTCGCAGCATATAAAGGGCACAAAAATCCAGTATCTGGCGATAAATTCTGTAGCAGAAACAGAGGAGGTATAACCGATATTCAGACACCTAATCAATATAATGGAGATACACAAATATTAATTAAGTAACCATAAAAAGAAAGAGAAAGAACATAAAAGAGGAACGAGAGAGACAAAACTAGAAAGAAAGGGGAAATAGGGACATAGGATATGGAGTCAGAGTCGGTAAATACATAAAAAAAAACATTTTTAGCGGGCATATGACAGGAGGAGACCAAAAATGAGACAGAACCCAAAGAACAGGAGTGGAGACAAGTGGCAAATGATCAGACAATCACCCCTAAGGCTCACTGGCAATTCGACGAAGTAAGGACCATTTTGTTGAATCAAATAAAGATAATACATGCTGTTGGTGGGAGGAGTCGAAGGATTCTATAAAGGGGCCCTATTTTCTATAAAAGTGTATAACATTACAGTCAACATTTGGCAGAGTGGACTGGCGATCCAAATATAAAGTACGAATTAGGCAGGACCGTAAAGTATCATGCCTAGGAGGGGATTTAATAATCCAATTAGTAAGAATCAACTTTTTCCCCAACGTCAGAATAACATATAACAATGGAATAAGGTGTCTCTTTTGTGACGGAATGCCCCAATTTGAAAAGTGCAGACCAAGCATTGCTTTGCAGTCTAGCTTTAACCTGAGATGAAATGTAGAATTGCTGAACTATAAAACCTTGAACCAGAATTTCTTTATTTTGGGGCAGCACCAAAAGTAGTGAAAATATAAAGCATTGGGAGTCCCGCACTTTTGGCATTTCCCAGATTCAGAAGGGACCATATGTTTTCTTTAACCAGGTGTAATATAAGATCTATGTGTCAATTTAACATGAGTCTCTTGTAGCTGTGTCGAATGGAGCGCTTTGAGAATATTAGCAAAATTATCTGTCAACTCTGTATATGTTATAGGAGAGAGGTAATCATCTTCCTAACTCTTGACAGTCAGGGACCACAGTTTTGTTTCAAACCCTGACAAAATATCATAGTAAAGAGAACAAGTTCTTTAGGGTGAAAGCGTGACCAAGGCAACAATATGTGTGAGAGGGTCAATGTCTGGGGTTGGGTCATATGGGGGAGGAAAGGAAAGGACATAATGTTTCCATTGTAGGGTCATAAAGAAGTCTGCACGTGGTACCTGGTATTTGTCAATCAATTCAGAGAAGGACAGTAATACGCCCCAGGGTCAAATACATCCTTGATTAATGCAATGCCCTTTTGTTGCCAGTGAAAGAACCGCACATTGTCTAGAGCCGCTGGAAAACATGGATTGCCACAAAAAGATATACAATTGGAGTGAGCCAGGTTTCTCCTAAGTGGTTTATTCACAGACCAACATGCCAAGTAAACATCCCAAATAAGAGGGTTAGTACGAGCTGAGGAGGGAAGGAGAGTTTTAGGGGTATGAAGTAAAGCACGGAGATCGGAGGTGCGCAAAGTGTTTGTTCTAAAGAATAATTAGAGTAGGTAGAGTGGGAGAGCAACCAGTCAAATACATATCTGAATGCCACAACTTTGGTAAAAGTGGATATATCTGGCACGGCCAGACCACTCGCACTTTTGTGTAGCTAAAGTTTAGCTAAAGCTATTCGAGGTCTCTTGCCAGACGATAGGAATTTAGCAAATCGTTTTTCACAGTAGCGGAGATCTTGCCTAGTCAGAGCATACGGTAGCATCTGGAGAAGGTAGGAAAGTTTAGGGAAAATAATGCTTTTCAGCACAGCAACCATTCCCATAAGGGACAAGGGCAGGGATGACCAGGCATCTAATTGTGTAGTAATTTTTCGTAGTATGGGAGTGAAATTAAGAGCATAAACATCAGACAGAGAGGGTGGGATATAGCTACACAAATATTTCAATTTAGATGTGTTGTGTGTAACTATAGACAGGACAGAAGAAGAGGGAGAGGAAGACAGAAGAGCAGATGCAGATGAGGTCAGTGGGAGGAGCTCAGACTTGTCATAATTAATTTTAAAACCCCCAAAAAAGACCAAACGAAGTGATGGAGTAAAGAATGGCTGGAATGGAGGTGAGGGGGCCAGAGAGGAACAGCAACATATCATCCACAAACAGCACGACTTTAAGGGAGTGGTGGGCAATATGAATACCATGGAATTCAGGTAAGTTGGGAAGAGCAATCGCTAAAGGTTCAATGGCCAACGCAAATAAAGGGGAGGAAAGAGAACAGCCCTGTCTGGTGCCTCTGCCTAAGGGTATAGGGGCCGACAAATAATTCTAGAATGCGAGTCATTGTATAATATATGCAAGAGAGTGATCAATTAATCAGGGAAGCCAAATTTAAAAGGGTGGTAAATAAGTGATCCCAGGAAACTAGATTAAACTCTTTCTCAGCGTCAATCGATAGCAAGTAAGAAACATCACAAACTAAAGTGGAGCTCAGCCAATGGGAGGCTGCGAGAACCTTACGGATGTTAGCTGAGGAATGCCTGCCGATTATGAAGCCTGTCTGGTCTGAATTAACAACTCCCGGAAGCAGATATTTTACACTGTCCACCAGAACCTTCATGAACAGTTTATAGTCCACCTTAAGTAGAGATATGGGCCTATAAGAGCCAGGCAGGTGGGGGTTCCTGCCCGGCTTAGGCAGTAAGTGAATAACAGCATCCGTAAAATATTTGGGCATGGAAGGAGCAACAAGGAAGGCGTTAAAAACCGAAACCAAAGGATCTATGAGTATTGGCAGAAGTATTTTGTAATACTCCCCTCGAGAATCCATCCGGAACAGGAGACTTCACAGGTTTGAGATGTTTTATAGTGGCCTTTACTTCCTGGGATGTGAATGGCAAAGGGTTGCTCGTGAGTCAGCCAGAATGGAGGGGACTTCAAAAGACTCCCAAAAGGAAAACTCACCGGAGACATCCCTGGGTGGTTGGATATATATATCACTATAAAAATCCTGGAATAAAGAAGCATTATCCTTACCATTGGAGGCATAAGTGCCACCAGGTCACTGGACAGAGTATAATGGATGGGGTAGTAGAAGATTTCACTAAATTGGAGAGTAAGCGAACGGTTTTGTTGCCGAATCTATAGAGCTTGTGATCTTTATAAAATGTATGCCTATCACCTATGGAGGCTCGAAGGCCATCAAATTTGTGTTTTGCTAAAACAAAACTAGATTTATTACTGGTAGTCGGGGTGGTCTTATAAGTTTGGTACACCGCCATTAGTTGAGATTGCAGCAGGATATATAAGAAAGCGTGTTCTTTTTTTAGCCTGGGAGACATATTGAATTATACGGCCCCTAATCACAGCCTTAGAGGTCTGCCAAAAGAGGATGGGGTCAGATTCTAGAATGGAAAGGTTGTCAAGTCTGAACTCCTCCCAAAACAAGAAAATCTCACTTTTATCTCTCCAGCAGTTGTGCTGGATTATGATTCTGTCTCTTCTGAGTCACACTAACTTTGGCCACAAATGTGTTCTCATTGGAAAACACTTTACCAAAATTGCAATTCTACCTTTGCGGCTATGTTTTCACAAATCTGTTTGTGATGTTGAAGCTTGTTTCATATTCTGCTCTAAGCTTTCATTTAAACCTAGGATCAAGTACAGCAGCACCCCTTGACTTATACAGCATAGGCAGCACCCCTGGAGAATTACAAAGCACAGCAGACAAGCAACAGCACCCCTGGACTTAAATGGCAGTGGGGCAGCACCCCTGGACTGATAGGGCTGAGGGGAAGCACCCCATATAGGGCAGCACCCCTGGAATGATGCAAAGAAGAAAAGATGTGCAAGATGGAATTGTCCTTGGGCCCTCCCAACTACCCTTATGTTGTATGAACAGGACATTCACACTTTAACAAACCAATTATTTCAGCGACAGGGTCTGCCACACGACTGTGGCTGAAATGATTGGTTTGTTTGGGCCATCACCAAAAAAGAAGCAATTAGTCCCTCCATGTACAAACTGGCTCTACAGTTGCAAGATGTCGTCATCCTCCTCAGATTCCCCCCCTTCAGTGTTTACATCCTCATCCCCACAGAGAAATAATATTCCAACAAACAAACCACATCATTTAGGTGTTAGTGAACTGCTTACGCTATTACCCAAAGTTTCTGAACTTGACAATGACTTATGAAGCATGCGCTTCAGGTGAAGTATAAGGGAGGATGTTCCTAGTTGGTTAACATCCTTACCCCTACTTTTTATGCATTGACAGAGGCAACAGATGGCTTGACACCTGTTGTCCGGATTTGTGGAGAAATAATTCCACACTGAAGAGGTGGCTTTTTTGGTATTTTGCCAAGCATTGACAATGGGCTTTTTCATCCCATGGCCAACAACTGTCTCCACTGGTGCCTTATTCAAACAAAGCACATCACCTAGATTCCTCATCGTCAACTTCCTCCTCAGTGCCAGCTACACAAATATCCTCCTCATCCTGAGTTTTATGAAAATTAATTCTATAGGTTGCTGCGCTGTAAAAAGCTGCTCAGGTTGTTAGGGGTAAGAAATTGAATTATTATGAACCAAGTGCTGTGTATGTTAGTGGGTGCAAAAATAAAAATAAGAATAAGAATAAAAATAAAAATAGATAAGTAATAAATAATTAATAATAAAAATAAAATAAGATTAAATAAAAATAAATAAAAATAAATTGATGCGGGAGAGGGGGTTAAGGGTAATGCAATGTTTACAGCTCCTCTATGGATATGTGGAGCCGGGTGACACTTTCTCAGCAGGGAAAAGTATTCAGTCTTTTAAATTCAAACTGGCCCTATCTTACCCTGGGAGTTGCTTCCGGTGGTTCGAGGGAAGGTGTAGCTGTGACTGTTTCACTATTCTCTTCCCCGCTGGCCGTGCTTGGTCGCTGTTCCGCCTGAATCGCAGCGACCGGAAGTTCGGGTCTCCGCTTCCGGTTGTTCGTGAAGCGGCCGGTGGTAGCGGTTCTCGTGTCCTTGTGTCCTTTGTGTCTGCTCCTTTTCTATTCCAACGCGTTTCGAATCCTATTCGGATTCTTTCTCTTCCTTCCGGATTTGTGGAGAAATAATTCGGGAGTCCCGAGCAGGACTGGATTCTGGCATAGAACATGATGTTGGGGGGATGGGGGGAATGGGGAGTTTCAGTTCTCTGAGAACTGAAGCCACTCATGTGTATATATATATATATATATATATATATATATACATATATATATATTTAAAAATAAGCTTTATATACACATAAATATAAGCTTTATATATATATATATATATATATATATATATATATAGTAATACAAATCAGCCGGCACTCAGCTTCAGTGAACAGCGTGCCCCGGTGCCGTATTCCAGAAAATATGCACAGCTCCAATAGTAGACAATGAGGCACTCAAGAGGCTTGATATAAGCAATAAACTGTATTGACACAAAAGCGACGTTTCGGGGCAGGGCCCCTTCCTCAAAGCATACCAATACAAAGTGAACAGAAAGCACTTACCCACTAAAATACCCCACCGGGCTCGGTGCGCCGTCCTCGGTGTCTCCCGCCGCGTCTCCGTCACTGCTGCCCGCCGCCGACTGCTTCCGGGTCCCAGCCTGACCTGGTTACCTTGGCAACCACGTCTGCGTGCATTCCACCTCAGCACAGTTGGTCACAGAGCATCATAAATTAAAATTAACGATATTTTATGATTGACCACATCCCATTATCACTAAGGGGTGGTGATCGACATAAGGCACTTCTTTTGGCAGAAGCACGGTGGATTTTCCGCCTTAACACTATGTCCCCTCTGGGGTTGAATGATAAAATTGATTGGAATAGCTTAATGTAATGCATTATATTCCAGATTATTACTTGATCTTTGCTAATACTATATCTTCATTAATTTGAATTTATGATGCTCTGTGACCAACTGTGCTGTCTAGTATGTTCTTGATTGGTTCTAACATGGCTGCTGTGTTTTTAATCTATATTTCACCATGTTCTCAATGTTTACATTCATGTGTATGTTTTGCTTCAGGGCTATTTTGAGGTGTACGCCCTCTCCGCCCCTCTCAGCTGGCGCTACGTGATGTGGACCGCAACGCAGCTTCTTCTGAGGTGGAATGCACGCAGACGTGGTTGCCATGGTAACCAGGTCAGGCTGGGACCCGGAAGCAGTCGGCGGCGGGCAGCAGTGACGGAGACGTGGCGGGAGACACCGAGGACGGCGCACCGAGCCCGGTGGGGTATTTTAGTGGGTAAGTGCTTTCTGTTCACTTTGTATTGGTATGCTTTGAGGAAGGGGCCCTGCCCCGAAACGTCGCTTTTGTGTCAATACAGTTTATTGCTTATATCAAGCCTCTTGAGTGCCTCATTGTCTACTATTGGAGCTGTATATATATATATATATATATATATATATGTATATATATGTATATATATATACACTGCTCTAAAAAAAAAAGGGAACACTAAAATAACACATCCTAGATCTGAATGAATGAAATATTCTTATTAAATACTTTGTTCTTTACATAGTTGAATGTGCTGACAACAAAATCACACAAAAATTATCAGTGGAAATCAAATTTATTAACCCATGGAGGTCTGGATTTGGAGTCACACTCAAAATTAAAGTGGAAAAACACACTACAGGCTGATCCAACTTTGATGTAGTGTCCTTAAAACAAGTCAAAATGAGGCTCAGTAGTGTGTGTGGCCTCCACGTGCCTGTATAACCTCCCTACAACGCCTGGGCATGCTCCTGATGAGGTGGCGGATGGTCTCCTAAGGGATATCCTCCCAGATCTAGACTAAAGCATCTGCCAACTCCTGGACAGTCTGTGGTGCAACGTGGTGTTGGTGGATGGAGCGAGACATGATGTCCCAGATGTGCTTAATTGGATTCAGGTCTGGGGAACGGGCAAGCCAGTCCACAGCATCAATGCCTTCGTCTTGCAGGAATTGCTGACACACTCCAGCCACATGAGGTCTAGCATTGTCTTCCATTAGGTGGAACCCAGGGCCAACCGCACCAGCATATGGTCTCACAAGGGGTCAGAGGATCTCATCTCGGTACCTAATGGCAGTCAGGCTACCTCTGGCGAGCACATGGAGGGCTGTGCGGCCCCCCAAAGAAATGCCACCCCACACCATTACTGACCCACTGCCAAACCAGTCATGCTGGAAGATGTTGCAGGCAACAGAACGTTCTCCTTGGTGTCTCCAGACTCTGTCACGTCTGTCACACGTGCTCAGTGAGAACCTGCTTTCATCTGTGAAGAGCACAGGGCGCCAGTGGCAAATTTGCCAATCTTGGTGTTCTCTGGCAAATGCCAAACGCCCTGCACGGTGTTGGGCTGTAAGCACAACCCCCACCTGTGGACGTCGGGCACTCATATCACCCTCATGAAGTCTGTTTCTGATCGTTTGAGTAGACACATGCACATTTGTGGCTTGCTGGAGGTCATTTTGCAGAGCTCTGGCAGTGCTCCTCCTGTTCCTCCTTGTACAAAGGCAGAGGTAGCGGTCCTGCTGCTGGGTTGTTGCCCTCCTACGGCCTCCTCTGCATCTCCTGATGTACTGGCCTGTCTCCTGGTAGCGCCTCCATGCTCTGGACACTACGCTGACAGACACAGCAAACCTTCTTGCCACAGCTCGCATTGATGTCCCATCCTGGATGAGCTGCACTACCTGAGCCACTTGTGTGGGTTGTAGGGAGGTCATACAAGCACGTGGAGGCCACACACACTACTGAGCCTCATTTTGACTTGTTTTAAGGACATTACATCAAAGTTGGATCAGCCTGTAGTGTGTTTTTCCACTTTAATTTTGAGTGTGACTCCAGTTCCAGACCTCCATGGGTTAATAGATTTGATTTCCATTGATAATTTTTGTGTGATTTTGTTGTCAGCACATTCAACTATGTAAAGAACAAAGTATTTAATAAGAATATTTCATTCATTCAGATCTAGGATGTGTTATTTTAGTGTTCCCTTTATTTTTTTGAGCAGTGTATATATATATAAAAAACATATATATATATATATATATATATATATAAAGCTTCAGAAGGCTGGCTCTCCTTGTCTATGTGGTAATTTAATTAAAAAAAATAGATTGCAGCCTGGCGCTAATTAGTGCTGCTGGTAACCAAGTAGAGGGAGAACACCAAAAAATCTCCCAAACAGAATCTACACACATACAACAAAATATAACCAGGAACCAGCGCTGTTATAGTGAAGGTGACAAACTCCTATGAGTGAGAAGATATCCTGCTTTGTCTCTCTCTTAAGAATAACACTTACAGGACATTTCAGTCTCGCATATCCATAAAGGTATCTTTACACAGCAAATAGGCTTCTAATTTTCATCTAAACAGACCCCTTGAGATAATGGACACTTACATATGCTTTCTTTCTCGCGTTCCCATAAAGGTATCTTTATCTTTCTCAATGGTACGCTTCCAAGTAAGGAGATTTCAGCAAACTTGCATCCAAAAAGGGATTTTTTAATACATAAAAAGGTGAAAAAACACACTTCACAGGACAAAGAATCCCGGTGACTGATAGAGCAGAAGCACGTGACACAACCGGCTGCAGTCAGGTAAGGGTCAAGTATCCGAGCATTAGAATCACCGTTACTCCAAGTCCTGGCATCAAAGTGAAGGACGGCTTCTGCGAGACTGAAATGTCCTGTAAGTGTTATTCTTAAGAGAGAGACAAAGCAGGATATCTTCTCACTCATAGGAGATTGTCACCTTAACTATAACAGCTACGTGGTAATTTGCCTCTGTGCCCGCCTGTTACTGAGCTCATGCCAAAGAACAGAACCAGTATAATGCCAACATGGGATCCATTATATATATATATATATATATATATATATATATACACAATAGTACCTTTATCTTGCGCCAAACTCAAAGCAGCACAACGGGAGAGATCTCTGTTGAAAGATCTCTAAAGAATCCACTTCCATGCACAGCCAAAACTCTCCAGGATCCGGTCTGTGAGCTTTACTGAGGAAGTTGCATTGCATTGTGATTGTCAAATCAGCTTTATACTTTTTTAATTATATTTTTATGGGTAAACACCCGAATCTGAAATAATTATGATTATAAGATGTGGATATTCTCCATAGCAGTCCACCAAAATATGGATGTATAACTGCCAGTATCTTTAAAAAGAACTTCAATCAATAGTTTTTATAAGGAACTCCCTAAATAGAGTTCTTTTAATTATTTTTAAGGCAGCCTGTGGAAATTTCCATTTATAATAAGCCCCCTCCAGGAGCTAATATAGGATATTTTACTATCCTTATATTTAAGGTTGTGATTTTCTACATTTAAACTCACTTATGACAAGTAAACCTGTCATCTATATTTGTTACCCCTGATGAAGTTGATAAGACGAAACGCGTTGGGTTTGTCAGTCAGAAGTTTCCTACTAAGTTTGTGAAGATACTCCCTTGTGAGCTCACACCTTAAAAAGGTGAGGGAGTATCTAGAGTTCAAATTATTCAACAAACGCAGTGGTTGTCTTTTTTACTGACATTTATATTTACTATCTGTATACTCATTACATGATGAACTATGTAAAAATGGCATTTGTTCAAATGAATGTTATTAAAATAATCTTTTATTAATTGGCCTTGGGCCTCTTGTTTGGGTGACCATTTGGTGAGGGGTGTCCGTTACAGGTTCCCGGTCACAAACTTTCTCCAATATCCAACTTACACCTATGGAAACAACATTGGAAGAATTACCGTAAAGACGTTCCTATATAGCGCACTTGGGAATTTTGTTTATATATATATATATATATATAGACACTCACTTTTTCCCAAAAGAAAAAAAGAAAAAAGACCAGCACTCACATTATTGATGTAAAGAAAAAAAGGGGTTTATTCCTTACAAGCCATCCATCTGGATATGATCCTGGTGCTACAGGTATATATATATATATATATATATATAGAGAGAGAGAGAGAGAGAGAGAGAGAGAGAGAGAGAGCAATAATAGTAATGATAATAATAATAATAATAATAATAATAATTATATAAAAAAACTGCAGTAGACAGATGCCCATTGAATATAGCTTTACATTATCAGCACAGGCCAGGGTACTCTCCCATAGGGTGTATAGACAGATTATAATAGCAAAGTGTCTTGTGTACTATCATTCTGAGAACTGACTCTGTGTACTCTGTCAAGGCAGACATCAGTAGAAAATTTCTATCACAACAAGACAGGCAGTAGGTTCGGTGCAAGTTCTCAGCATGCTGTTCAGTAATGTGAAATACGAAGACTCTCCTATGGGCATTTACAATTTCCTATTTATTCTTTAATTATTGACCTGATCACTATAAAATGAGTTTTCAGGATGCTTCTCAAAAAAAAATATTCTTGGCTCAGTTTTCAGTGATTTAAGATGCGTAAAATAGATTTTACATTTACTGGAAAACAGTACTAATATATGTGAAAACATCTGTGTATCTTTTCCCAATTATTGTAGCATTTGAGCTTTGGAGGGAGCAACTACACAATTCTAGCCATCAATCATGAAAGTGCTGTTTGTTTGTTTGTTTGTTTGTTTGTTTGTTTGATTGATTGATTGATTGATTGATTGAAAGGCTTCTTTTGCAATGTTTAATTTGGAATATTAATTTCCAGGCTAAACATGTACCGGTGTTCCATAGTGGATGCTTTTTCTAGGTTTAACGGGGGTTAAATTTAGGGAGTTTGCTCATCACCAATGCAGGTAATCAAGTTGCTGGGGATAATCTATCTATTTATGTTTGTTTATATATATATATATATATATATATATATTTATCTATATATTTATCTATATATATTATATATATCTATATTGTGAGGAGTTCAGGAAAGGGTAGTCTTCTCATGGGGTACATGTGCACCTCCAACCACACAGCAGCCAGGAAAACAGCACACATGTCCAGGGTTTTCGTGCAAATACATATAATAATAATAATAATAATGATAATAATTTTATGTCTATAGTGCTCTTTCTCCAACAGTTCTCAAGGTACCTCAGCCTCTTATGCATATACAAAAAAACATGTATACATAGCACACACACATACATACACACATATGCATACATAAACATACATACATAATGTATACATATACCTAGACTGCGAGCAGACTGATGGGGTTGTATTGGAGGAATTAGTACAATTGTCGATAACCCCAGGTACTCTTGAGTCTACCTACAGTAATTAGGTTAGGAGCAATAGAGGTAAGAATAAGCATTGACTGATGCTCTATTTCATTTGATACTATTTTAATGCTGGTTGCTTGCTTTGAGTTATATAAATTGGCTTTATAACTGCGTGTGCTCTTAAGGGTTGGTCCAATTTTGGAAGACAGAGGTCGGCCTATTGACATTAAGTTATTTCCACACGTAATGATGGCTGTTGAAGGTGGGTGTTTTTCTGATTATGAAAATTGCCTCTGCTATGGCATATCATGGTGCATTTTTATGAGCAAATTGGTTGCACTTGCAAAGCACAAGGAGTCAATGTTACTCTTATGGATGCTTTCAATGTGTAAATTGAAGCATTTAGAGACTGACCAGAGTGGCTTTAATTGCTAAATATGTTTACCAAGATTACAGGATGAGGGGATCCTTGGTGCATGCTTAATTGATGGTACTTTCTTCTGCAGATTGTGATTGGTTCCTCTATGAAGATGGATACTTGGTGGCCAAGAATCAGTCCGGCCATGATTTAAAAAAAGCTATTGCCCTTTTGGATTTATTTCCAAACAAATTTGGCACTCTTTTATTCCAATTTGGTGCTGGAACTCTGCTACTACTTTGGTTGCTGCAGCAGGTTTTTCCACTTCCATCAGTTTTTCTTAAATATGTTCACCCAAGCAAAGCAATTGCTTCATCTTCTATGGCATGCTAACCATATACTGTATATATATATATATATATATATATATATACACTGTATATCATACTACGTTCTACTAACAATTGTTTGGTTTTGTTACGGGTTTATATGTCATATAATTGTTTTGTTTGGCTAAGTGTGTTGGAATGTATTTGAGTTATTATTATTATTATTATTATTATTATTGCCTTTATTAATGTTTCATTTACAAATTTTCTTTTTACAGGAATGTTTGATGTTAGACTCATTTGTATGATTGGGCATTCTTTTGTGTGTTGGCTTTCAAGATACACAGTGGCTTTGTCAGCCATTCTTGGGGCCTTATTCAGATTTGGGTATAAAGTTAGAAATAACTAGTTACTTTGTATTTAGATAAACCATGTTGCAATGCGAGAGGTGCAAATACATACATGTGTTTGAATGCAGGGCAAATGCTTGCTGCTTTTGCATGTATCTCACAAGTTATAGGCAGCTTTAATTTTACACTGCAATTTAGATTTCAGTTTGGACCCACCTCTCTCAAATCTAAATCTTTCTGCCCATTTTTAATCTGACCCACCTGCATGGCAATATGCTTTTGTCCAGGTGCACAGTTACTTGCTCTTTCTTACTTTATTCCCAAATCAGAATCAGGCCTCTGGTCCGTTACCATACTAACTTTAATCATCAATCAATAAAATTATAGAAATTTAATTAAATTTGTTAAAAAAATAATCTAACTTAATTGGAAATGCCAACTCCTGTGTTTGTGTATTTATTATAATATAAGTTACAGATGATTAAAAGGGTGATCTACAGTATGTGAATGAAGTATCACAAAGGGAGGTTATGCAATTTTTAGTAGGAAAAGAAATATTATTGCTTTTTTAATTTTTATTAATGAATAAAAGTAATTTAAACATTATTCCATTACTGTACATTGGTAATGCTTCAAGGATTGTGAGGATAGAGAGTAAAATTTATTTACACTTTATTGCATTACAAAAAATGCATTGCTTCACCAATAAAGCAGATGTGTTAATATTTCAAGGATTGTGAGTATAGTGTTGCCAGTAAAGGGAGTAGCGCCTCAATGCTTGGTAAATAAGCTCCCCCAATAGGTGTTCTGTTATGTGGTGAAGTAGGAGCAAGCACCTTTTCCTGCAAAAACACCTGTTTTCTTCTACATAAAGGACTTTCTGCCCTTTTATGAATCCACTGTTCTATACCAAAAATCTCTTCTTAACACCACTTCATGGGACCTCAATAAGTATTAAAGATGTGTGCAGACCCCCATGTTTTTTTTTCTTTTTCCAATACCACCCTCAGTATTTTGTTTTTGTTTTCTGGTTTTGACAAAATCACCCTAAGGCAGGGCCGGACTGGTACTAAAAATAGGCCCTGGCATTTTTGAAGCACACAGGCCCACCTCTGTGACTCCTCCCCTTACTATTCCTGACTCCTCCCACTTATTAGTCTATGTTCTTACAAATATAATTAATATTCTAACAACATACAGGCGTACATCATTCTCTATTAAAATATACACAAACAGTGGTTGAAGTGGAAATTTTTAAGTGGGGGTATGGAAATGTGAGGTTTGTAATTAAGCACGCACCGAAGGCGCTCGCGCTCCGGAAAAGGGGGCGTGGCCACTCAAAGGGGGCGTGGTCTTCAGTGTAGTTTACCACACCATACACCCCTTATATGCATTATGCACCACAATAGTAGGACCCCTTATACTATCTAGTACTGCTGCCCCTTTCACATTGTACCACACAGTATGAGCCAAAATTCACATTACAGCACCCGGTATGAGCCAAAATTTACATTATATGCCCCCGATAGTGCAGTGCCAGGTATACAAATGCCCCCACAGTGCCAGGTATACAAATGCCCCCACAGTGCCAGGTATACAAATGCCTCCACAGTGCCAGGTATACAGATGCCCCCACAGTGCCAGGTATACAGATGCCCCCACAGTGCCAGGTAAACAATTGCCCCCACAGTGACAGGTAAACAATTGCCCCCACAGTGCCAGGTATACAAATGCCCCCACAGTGCCAGATCCACAAATGCCCCCCACAGTGCCAGGTATACAAATGCCCCCACAGTGCCAGGTATACAAATGCCCCCACAGTGCCAGATCCACAAATGCCCCCACAGTGCCAGGTATACAAATGCCCCCACAGTGCCAGGTATACAGATGCCCCCACAGTGCAAGGTATACAGATGCCCCCACAGTGCCATGTATACAGATGCCCCCACAGTGCCAGGTAAACAATTGCCCCCACAGTGCAAGGTATACAAATGCCCCACAGTGCCAGCCAATTGCCCCCACAGTGCAAGGTATACAAATGCCCCCACAGTGCAAGGTATACAGATGCCCCCACAGTGCAAGGTATACAGATGCCCCCACAGTGCCATGTATACAGATGCCCCCACAGTGCCATGTATACAGATGCCCCCACAGTGCCAGGTAAACAATTGCCCCCACAGTGCCAGGTATACAAATGCCCCACAGTGCCAACCAATTGCCCCCACAGTGCCAGGTATACCATTGCCCCCACAGCAGCCAGTGCTGCAGCTGCTTACCGCTGCTGCACTGCTGCTGCTGCTGCTCCTCCTCCTCCGGGCTGTGAGGGACGGGGGTGAGAGTGCCGGGCGCCCGCCAGCACGGCTGTGTCTGGCGCGGCAGCGTATAGCGTTCAAACCAGCCGCCGGTTCGTGAGCCAATCTGAGCTCGCGAAACGGCGGCTTCTGATTGGCTGCCGGTCCGCGAGCTCTGATTGGCTCACGAACCGGCGGCTGCTTTGAAGTCCGCTATACGCGCCGCGCCAGACACAGCCGTGCTGGCGGGCGCCCGGCTCTCTCACCCCCGTCCCTCACAGCTCTCCAATCCTGACAGCTGAGACGCGCTGCCGCCGGACTGAGCGGCAGCGCGTCTCAGTGACCGCTGGACCGGCCCACGTGGCCATCGGCCCTTCTGGCATTTGCCAGAAGTGCCAGATGGCCAGTCCGGCCCTGCCCTTAGGTTTGGAGCTAGATAAAATTATGTAATTTGGATCTGTTTTTCCCCCTATTGTATTATTAACCTCAATAACATTAAATTCCAGTGAATTTTTACCACACCACAGCTGACAATATTGTTCTTCGATATTGGCCAAAGGCTAGTTGGCAAACCAAAGCGAAAGAGCAACAGCACAAACACACATCAGTTTAAAAGAATGTAGCACAATTATGAAATGTTGCTGCACAGCACAGGCAAACAGGGTGGCAATTTAATAAACTTTACTACCCCATGGAAAGAATGTTTTGAAAAGAAGAAGCCCCATGTCAGGTAAATCATTAATTATTTGATTGATTAAAATTGATTAATTTAATTAATTGATTAATTTAAAAATTTAATTAATTTGTAATGTCAATCTTTTTTGCAGCAACTGAGACGAGAAAAGGCCATAAAGGAATATAACCATAATAGTCAAGGATTCCTGAAAGGGTTGAAAGAGAAGAAAATAAATAGTAGCACAGCAGAGCTGCAAACTCCAAATCAGCCTATGTTACACACTAATAAATATTAGGGGGCTGACCTGCTGGCCATACTACACCACTCCCGTCTACCTCTTTCCTAATTGGGTAACTCACCCCTGTAGTACATTTATGAAGTGCACTAGAGAGCCTAAGTATGAGTATCTAGTCCACATGTGGTGTCAGATGGAATTGTCCTTGCCCTGCACCCTTAAAAAATGAAGCAATTCAGCAACCGGAACTGCTACTTTTGTGAAGTGCTTGGTTTGTTAGGACCCCTACAGACCAAGCTACTAATGGGCTTAAGGTGGCTCACAGTGTTGTTTTTCATCACATTTGGAACATGTCATGCTCATCACTATCCTCACCATCAACCTCCTCATGGTTGTTAATATCATTGTAATCATCACGTAATATCTCATCTGCACTGATATCCATCATTACAGAAGAAGTATCTGTTTGTTGTAATTGGTAGCACTTGTCTTCCTCATAAAATTTTGAATTCATTTTAATAAACATCAGTTTTTCCACATATTTTGGAAGGACTACCTCCAATAATTAATGTGGAGGTTGATGATGAGGGTGTTGTGGGAAAGATTGCAAGTGCTGGTCCAAACTGATGGAAGCTGATTCTGGACTGCTTATTATTATTTTTACAGGATTTTTTTCATATTTTGATAAAATACTTGCATGAACTTGCTGCAAATTATGTAACAGGGAGGAAGTAAACATCCCTACCTCTAGTAATGTTGGCCTCACAAATGTTACAGATGCCTTCACGAATGTCATCAGGATTTGGGTAAAAATTATTCCAGATGAAGGAGGTGTATTTTTTAGTCCTTTACCCAGGCATGATGACAATGTTCTTCTTCTTTTCATCCATGGTAAGAACTTCTGCCACTGGAGGCTGACTTACTTTGCCACAAACAACATCCTCATACTGAATTTGATCAACTTCTTGTCCAACACATTTATCATCAACATCCTCATTAGCATCAGATGTACAATTATCTGCCTCATCTCGTTGCACTTTCCCAGTAGCATCCTCAATTTCCATGTCTAAACCATCACCATCCTTACTTTTACTACTACTCATCCTCACCACACAGTTTGTTCTTCAGCCTTAGTGTTCTTCCTTTTTTGGGCACTGATTTGTCTGTTTTAAAGGTGAAATATCTAGGTGTTAACTGCAAGGTTACATAAGATGCCTGACTGTATTTTGTCCATGGCTTTTTCAATAGGCCTTCTATTGCATCAAACAGCAGTAGCAGGACCTCCACTCTCAAAGAAAGGTTATAGTATGAGCCCTTTCTTGCCAATGTGTGTGGTGTATGGTGTGCTGCCAATTTTAAATTTTTTGGCAGTATATTTTGCCTTTATTGTTAGAGGTGATGTTTTCTTTAACATTGTGAAATATTGTTTATATTTCAGGTGCACTTTCTTAAACTTTAGTTGATGTTGAAGTACTATCATGCCTGGCAGCAGCCACAGCACTAGTTTCTGGGTTGTTGCTCCTGCTCTTCTATCAACTTATCCATGTTGTCTCACAGCACTTCTAGTGATAATGATGCCTGATGACTTTATTATTTTTTAACAGTGCCTAAACACACACAAGTTTTAATGGTTAAAACAGTGCCACAGTGCCACACAGTGCTTCTAGTAATGGTGGCACCTACTCAACATTAATTTTTAAAACATTGTCTAAACCTAAGCACACACAAGTTTTCTTTTATTTTTAACACACTGTGACTCTAGTAATGGTGGCTTCTACTGAAGATTATTGTTTAACAGAGTGCTGTAGGCATAGTGCACAGTGCCTCTATGGATTTTTATTAATGACACAGTGCTCCTTTAAGTTCATTAGTGCTCCTAAGTGGCATTGTGTTTTTTTAAATGACAGTGCCCACACAATCTTCCTTTTAGGTAAAAGCAATGTCCCTAATGGTGTTTTTTTAAATTACTCAGTGTCCCTGCCTTTACTAGCTTTAAGCTTACAACACATTGCTCCTTCTCCAGTCTGACTAGTCCTAAAATCCTTATGGTGTTTAGTGCCGCTGAGTGCGGCAGCCCACAGTCCCAAAATGGCACAGTACTCCTGCCTGTACTGGCTTTAAGATTACCACACAGTGCTTCAGTCCAGCTAGTCTTAGTAAAATTCTAATGGTGTTTAGTGCCTCTGAGTGCTGCAGCCCACAGTCCCAAAATTACACAGTGCCCCTGGCCTTTACTGACTTTAATATGTAGTAGTCAACAATAAACATTAAACAAAGTGCTTCCCACACTCTCTCCCTGTGTGAAATGGCGCCCAAACATGAGGGAGAATTTTCATATGCAATCCAAAACACGTGAGATCCAAAGTTGGGAAGATGCCATTTTGCCTAATTTTCCTATTTGAGCCTGGAGGAAAGATGTGCGTTGAGGCTTGGAGCCACTTATAACTCTTAAGTTCGGGTGGATTCGGTTTCCTGGAAACCTAACCCAATCATCTCTAGTAAGTATATCACTGATGGATGGGGTTTGCACTTTAACCATGGTCAAAGTGCCATAATTTGTATAGCTATACATACCACAATACCTTACATGACACCACCTGCTACTACTAAAGGAGTCACAGGTCTCCCAACACCATATAACAATTGGTTCAGAAACACAATTCTGACATAGTTAATTGGTCACCGCCTGCTTCTAGCAATTAATACAGTTTATAACATAACCTTAGCACAGGGGTGTAACTCCCAAAGACAATGGAGACGCCTGCCTCCAGGCTCTTAGCTAAGAAGGGGTACCTTTTGATCGCTGATCTTCCAATGGAGCTTTGCGACACACCTGCTGCTGCTGCAGAGTTAATTGTCTCTGTCCCAGTAGCACTGCTAACACCTGCAATAGGGGACAGGATGGCTTCTGCCTGGTGCACCCACCACTTCTGCTGGACCTTGAGATGCCACCAGTGAACTCTAATTCTGCATGCTGCAGATGGCTGAATCACAGCACAGCTGGAGCCCTGCCACTGTGGGCTCCAGCTTCTGTAGACCAGCTAAGAGTGCTATCTATATAATTCTGTAATATATATATATATATATATATATACACATAAATGCTCATACTTGTTTTGCCTTTTTATTTTATTTTACAATGGTTTGGGGCACCAAAGTCCAATGTTTCCCTATTGAATTTTATCTTTTTAAGAGGGGGGGGGGGGACAGATTCAAGTGTTGTTTGCTGATAAAAAAAAAAAATATATATTCTCTAGAAACAAAGACTAATGACAATAATACGGAATTATACATTAAATATAGTCATCAAACTCACCGTTCAATGGTTTCTATAGCACATAAAGGGGCTACTAGGCTACAAAACTGCATAGAAATTAAACTGAATTGTTTTCATTAAATATTTGCAATTAAATGTTGTAAAACAAGCAGCCAGCAACATAACTGATGCTGTTAGCTGCAGGTGCAGTCCGTGTAATTAGCCTGATCTTGTGAGATGTGGTAATCTCAGGAGACTAATCTGAGAGTAAGTACGACACTAGGGCATCTAACAGCATTGGATTTGCTGTTAACTGCCTGCATATCTTAGCCTGGGTGTTAGTGACAGATGGGGCCCTAACCCTTGAAACCAGGGGTTTCCCCGATAATAGTTTAGGGCAGATGAGCAGCGATGGCAGAAATGAGCGGCACCATCACCACTTAGAGGTAAAAAAAAAGAAGAAAAAAGAAACCTTATTAATTTATTGTGCCAGCGCTGCCCCCTCTCCGCTCCCAGGATCCAGAGCTTCAGGCTGCAGCCTGATTAGCCTATTGGTTTGATCAGGCCCTGGCTGCAATATGAGTGTAAATATGATGCATTATGAGGTGGGATTAGCTACTTACTATCACTGACCTGGTTTGGGATTGTTGTGGACTCGGGGTATCTTCCGAGGATCGGGAAGAGGAACTGCAACTGGGCCGCAACAGAGATGGCCAAATGTAGGTTTTCCTCATACAGGATTCGGACAGCAGGCAGGAGGCACGTGTTGGATATTGAAGATCTCCTGAAAAACAAGAACTTGAAAGGGCTGATGAATCCTCTGCAGACAGATGATAATGAACGTGGCTGGAGAACAGGGAGATTGAGAGTAGTAACCGTGGCTGGAATGCATGGTGCGGAAGCCTGTGTTTGCTGGACGCACGGTAGATTAGAGGTACAGGGCGCGGAAGGCACTGACTGTGCTAGGAGATACAGAAGTGCTTGGCGGCACTGAGGTGCTGGAGGCACAGAGGTGCTTGAGACATGGAGGTGCTTGGAGGCACGGAGGTGCTTGAGGCATGGAGGTGCTTGGAGGCACGGAGGTGCTTTGAGGCACGGAGGTGCTGGAGGCACAGAGATGCTTGGAGGCACAGAGGTGCTTGAGGCACGGAGGTGCTTGGAGGCACGGAGGTGCTTGAGGCACGGAGGTGCTGGAGGCACGGAGGTGCTTGGAGGCACGGAGGTGCTGGAGGCACGGAGGTGCTTGGAGGCACAGAGTTGCTGGAGGCACGGAGGTGCTTGGAGGCATGGAGGTGCTGGAGGCACGGAGGTGCTTGGAGGCACGGAGGTGCTGGAGGCACGGAGGTGTTGGAGGCACGGAGGTGCTTGGAGGCATGGAGGTGCTGGAGGCACAGAGGTGCTTGGAGGCACGGAGGTGCTTGGAGGCACGGAGGTGCTGGAGGCACGGAGGTGCCGGAGGCATGGAGGTGCTTGGAGGCACGGAGGACTGGTGATCACCACTCTGGGGAACTGATGATACTCAGGCACTGATGCAGGGCCTGGCGCCTGAATTTATACTTCCCACCACCGTCTGGTTGGTGGGAAGTGCCTGATGACGTCACCCGCCCAGACGCCGGACAGAGCGCCGGGAGCCGCCAGTGAGGATGGCCGCAGAGAGGACCAGCGCGCCCGGAGAGGTAAGTATGGCGAGTGGGGCGGCGGAGTGACACTTACTTTATATTTTAGAAACAACATGTCTGAGTGATTTACAAACTGCACCGGAACTGCGCATTGACATCAGCTATTTTTCATATGATTTTCCTGTTTTCCATTATTATGGACATATAATTTCCCCATCACAAACCAGATGAATGACGGTGGATTTGATTACTTCCCCACTGGATGCTTCTTTTTTCTGCAAACAGAGACAAAAGGCTGTGTAGGTCCTAATCTCCAGTCAGGTAATTGGTGTGTATGGTGTCAAGGTTACCCTAAGTGAATGTACATTTAATTGTGCATCCTGTACTATGATTCTCTGACTGTTAATTAACAAAACTAGCACCCTGAGTCATCGGACATTCACTCTATTGACAAGGGTGCTGCAGATTTATAACTCATATACCAACAAGAAATATAACTAATATAGATATTTCTCCACAACCACCTTTTTTACTTCTCTTACTGGGGGTGGTCTTCAGGTTGCCGACTGTCGGGATGCCGGTGCACAGTATACCGGCGCCGGAATCCCAACAGCCGGCATACCGACAGTTTTTCTCCCTCGTGGGGGTCCACGACCCCCTGGAGGAAGAATAAATAGCGTGGCACGCGTAGCGAAACCGTAAGGGGCTCATTTGCGCTAGCCATGCTGTCGGTATGCCGGCAGTCGGGCTTCCGGCGCCGGGATGCTGGTCGCCGGGAGCCCGGCCGCCGGGCATACCATACCACACCCCACAATACACCTTCCAAAAGAAGTCAGTTAATTCTATTAAAAGCTTCCTTTTTGCATCGGTGGAAAGAAGTAGGACTCAGCTACTCTCCCATGGAGTAAAAGTGAATCAAGTCCCTTAATTTACTGGTACTGACATGCTCCTCTCTGGGACAAAGCCACCTGTCATTTTGGATCACTACCAGTAAGAGGGTGTGGTATGGTATACACCTTTACTCCATGGGAGAGTAGCTGAGTCCTACTTCTTTCCACCGATGCAAAAAGGAAGCTTTTAATAGAATTAACTGACTTCTTTTGGAAGGTGTATTGTGGCATATGTCACCTCTACAACTTAAAAACGTTAAAATCAGTAGCACTTAGCATCACTATATCACCTAAAATGATAGACATTCGTAAAGGCTTGTTTTCTTTCTCCTGGAACATATTAAATACATGCAGTAGTGATTACTATAACAGAATCTATCCCAACTATTTACAGTAGCCCTAATTTACATTCATTACTCTCTATGGGGCAGATTTATTAAGCTTTTTTTTACTAAAATAATGTGAAAAGGGTGTTTTCACACCCTTTTCACATTATTTTAGTTTTACACAAATGTATTAAAGGGGTTTTGGAACAGTCTTTGTGAAAAACTGCTCCAAACCTTTTACAGGTTGAGTATCCCATATCCAAATATTCCGAAATACGGAATATTCCGAAATACGGAATTTATTGTGTGAGACTGAGATAGTGAAACCTTTGTTTTCTGATGGCTCGATGTACACAAACTTTGTTTGATACACAAGGTTATTAAAAAATATTGTATTAAATGACCTTCAGGCTGTGTATATAAGGTGTATATGAAACATAAATGAATTGTGTGCATGTGCACAAACTTTGTTTAATGCACAAAGTTGTTAAAAATATTGGCTAAAATGACCTTCAGGCTGTGTGTATAAGGTGTATATGAAACATAAATGCATTCTGTGCTTAGACTTAGGTCCCATCACCATAATATCTTATTGTGGTATGCAATTATTCCAAAATACGGAAAAATCCGATATACAAAATACTTCTGGTCCCAAGCATTTTGGATAAGGGATACTCAACCTGTAATTCACATTTTTTTAGTAACCCTGATCGCATTTCCCATAATTATAATGGGAAATGCGATCTGGCTGAATTTATAAAAAAAGTAAAGAAATACCGCAGTGTGCCCTATGATAATTACGCCACCATCAGCTGGCATAATCACAGGTCAGCACTGTGATATGAGTACCCCAGCAGAGAAAACTGTGCAGGGAGCCAGCCAGTGTGATCAGCTCTGTGTGTCCAATGGATATACAAGCTGATCACCTTAAAAAAATAACAATAACATTTTATTTTTATTTTTTTAAATCATACTTACACATCCATAAGCCATTGATCGGTGCTCTGGTGATTGCTGCCAGGCATTGGGACCTCCTGCTGCTGTGCTGTGACCCTTGTGCAGTAAAGTGATGATGCAAAGTGGCAGCTCACTTTTCAGCACCGGGGATCACAGCACAGAAGCAGGATCCGGCACCCAACAACCACCTGGAGGCAGTGGTCACCGACTCCTGGACTGGTAAGTATACTTATCAGTGGGAGTGGTCTCTGCGCGGCATGAGGTAGTCGCAACAGGTGATAGTGGCAGATGGCCGCAATGTTCTGCTGGCGCATGATGTGCATGCGCAGCAGAACATTGTGGCCTTTTTAAAAAAAAAAATACCCTGATAATGCTGCGGAGGGCATTCACAGGGTTAGAGCTTTCTTGCAAGCTTTGTCCCTGCATGCAGTAATTGATACATCCATGCGATGTACGCAATTATCGCATTGCAAGTTTGGATGATTTTTTAACCTGTTATCCACATCATCAGATGTGGATGGTGATAAATGTGGCCCTAAGAATTTAATTCTTAGCTGACTTGGAGCATTTCATGCGGGGCACAATCAATATCGTAAATATAAACATTTTGCCAAAAATACTATGGGGAAGATGTATCAAACCTTGGGGAGAGATAAAGTGGAGTAGGTTCTGTAATTTCAGCTTCTGTAATTTATCCAGCACAGTATTTCAAATGACATAAGGTGATTGGCTGCTTTGGAGGGTTGGTATTGGGAGACCGGCATTTGGGATCCCGGTGGTCACCATACCGACTCCGGAATCCCAGTCTCCAAAATGCCAGGGGGGAAGGGGCCAGTGCACTGTACTGAACTTTGTTTGGTGCGGAGATGGAACAATTCAGGTTTTCCAAGGATATCCTATACAGAAAAAAATCCCAGAGTCTCACAACTGCCCCTTCTATTGGGATATTTCCAAGATGCTCTCTAGGGTCCTTGACTTGGCCAGAGCTCCTTCATATACTGTACACGTTGGGTAGTGATTGAGGAATGTTCTGTGCCCATACCAAGCCAATCTACTCTTGGCTTTCAACTTTTTATTAAACAATCCAAAATAGACTGAGAGAGCTATAGTCATATTTTTCTATTTTTTCTTCTAAAACACTGTTCCCTGAATTACGAAATTCAAATTTTCCACTGGGATTTTTGTTGAAGCTTTTTGGTAAAAAATACAGTGCTGGCTAGTACCTACTTGAAATGGGAAGAAAAAAATTGGCTTCAAATTAATTTTATTTCTAAATAAGACATTTACTTTCACACAGTAATTAATCATCTTCACTAGAGATTCAAATCTCTTAAAAGCTTATGCATCTCAGAATTGTAGTCCAAACATATTACCACATCTCTATATGAGATACAGGATCCTTTCTTGTGGATTACATAATTTCAACAAGGCAAGGGAAGCCGACCTGGAAACATGACCAGATTGTTCCTTACGTCACACAACCGCATTACCACATAACAAAAGCTACTGGGAATTTCCAAATACTAAAATTTCCTATTGAGACACTAATGGAATACTGCAATAGTTGTTATACCCACCAATATTCTATCCTCTCCTTACAAGAATGGCTCTGTGGATTAGATTCCTTTATTGACTGACACCAAGACGCAATAGGTTATGCTGCTCATGACTTGAATTGAAAGATGTATATTCTCCCCAATTTCCCTTATACTCCGCAGACGATGAAGTGTAAACCCTTACAACCTAATCTTGGAAGTCAGCCACAACACTGTCATTACTTATAATTAGCCCTAATTTGACAGCTGCGGGCTACTTCTCCTATGTGTGACATACTGTACTTCCCTCAACACCTGCCCCTTTCCTTTCCTCCCCTCCTTACCTCTCCTTCCTACAGTCATTTCCTTAGTTTTTCTTTTCTCAGTTTGTGTCACCTCACAAACCCATATTATATTAAAGGTAATAAAAAAACAGATTTTATGTGCTGTGTCCCTGTTTGTTTGTTTTAAATCTTAGATACATATGTTCATGCTTTATAGTCATCATCTGTTAAGTCTGCTGTATGGCATCATTGTTCATTTGCACTTAACCATTTACATATGGACAATTATAATGTACTGCATTTATTTTTGTAGCTCAATACTGTATATCAGGGGTAGCCAACTCTGGTCCTCGAGAGCTACCAACAGTCCACATTTTCCTGACCACCAAGCAGGAGCACATGTTTACTTATTATTCACTGACACATTTTAAAAGATCCACAGGTGGAACAAATTATGTCACTTGTGATTCTGTGAGAAGACCTGGAAAAAGTTAACTGTTGGTAGCTCTCGAGGACCAGGGTTGGCTATCCCTGCTGTGTGTGTGTGTGTGTGTGTGTGTGTGTGTGTGTGTGTGTATATATATATATATATATATATATATATATAGGCAATGTGCAGACTGGCACTCCCCTGGTTGTTGAATCTGGTGCTCCGGTGCCTCCAGGGTATGTAGAAAGCAAAGAAGGCTGCGGCACTCGAAGACTTAAATCAATAAAGCGGTGTATATATATATATATATATATAAACATTTCAAAGCAATTTATCATAGGTCATTGTGGCAATGGAGATATTGAACCAACTTACATTACTGTCTATTCATGATTTAGTGGGAAAGAGTATCACTGGTACTATAGTATTTAACTCACAACTCCTTATGACATTGCACTGACATAATATTAAAGGAACTTGATTCTTCTGATGACTGTCAATTCCCCTTACCAAGAAAACTAAGAAAGGTGAAAAACCACTAAAGCAGGAGAGATGGGTTATAGAGTCCTTTTGTTAAGATGCTAAACACCAGTGCAGAAATTGCTAAATGTACAGACTGACACTGGAGACAATAGTTGAAAAATCACATGCCAGGCAAGGAAATGACTGTTCACTAAAACCCTCCCAACAGAGTCTGGAATAGGTAGGTTAACATGACCCAGTTCTGAAAAAACAAAACAAAAACTGTCAGATACTATTCTTAGAATACGTCAGCATCTTTGTGTCATAAGAGTATATCCTTTATCTAGAATGATACAATTTCAGGACTTGTCTATTGTACACTTGGTATCATATAATTTGTTCCTCAGGTTGGGTAATTACATTTCCTTGTATAAGTTGTTACCACATATTTTTCCCTTGAAAAAGTAAAGGGCTAGACACCACTCTACGAATGAACTTTTATTGAAATATCAACAGATAACATATGTCAAAGTCAAAAAATATTGTAACGCATACATCATGTACTAACCACACACACATGCCCGCTGCGCGTGCACTTATTCCGCCGTGCGTGCACATATCCGCAATTTGCGTATGACCGCTCACGCGATCCTGCGCGTGGTATGGGTATTTACGGCGGGGTTTGTGAGCGCATAGAGGGTTATCAGAACATTACATATTTAACCCAAATAGTGCACTTTGTACACATAGCTCCCCTACACCACATCAGCAAGTATCAACAGTTTAAATGATTCCAGGACTAAGGGATTCACCTTTGCATGATAGGAAGGGACAGACAAGGGTTATAAGGTGATGTCTAGTATCCAGCTGTAGGGTATTTTAAGGGTAACATTCCGGTGTTGGTTAAAGAAAGATTGCATGTTCCTGCGTATAGTTATGTGCAGAAGTAGAATATAGATATAAACTGTATTTACTGTATATTATGTATGCGGCGGGAATCCAGAGGATACCACCCACAAGAGCAGTTGAGAAAGACATCGCCCACCTTTTCAAATCAACCTATGACCTCTCCTGTAATGTAAAGATGCATCTCTGTGTCCAATAGACAAAGGGATTACAGTGACCATTGTATTGTATATGAAAGTTGTGTATAAAAAGCCTGTTGCTGCCTGGCTGGTCAGAAGACTCTGAACGCTATCTACCTGATGAGCGGAGGACTGGTCCAGGTTGCGCAAGCGAATATTCTCACGTATGTACATTGACTGTAGCCATTTACTCTGTTGTAGATTTATCTTGTTAGCTCTGTAGTGTATAACTTGTACTGTTATCCCCTTTCAAATAATCCACTGTGGCCTTAGAACCCAGCGGTTTACTACAAATTGGTGTTGTGTCCTCATTTCCCTGGTAGGGTTTAAAGTGTATTTAACTGTATAAGGTTTTAAAGTGTATTGATAAGGGGTGTACGCATAGCAGGTACTTTATACCTTCAGTGCTGCGTAAGGTTTAAGGTGTATCATCATTACAGTGCTTTGCGGCACAAGGTTTAGAGTGTAAGAATAACATTGCATTGCATTACGTATAAGGTTTAAAGTTCATAAGGAGTGTGCGCGCACTGTGCGTACTCTGTACACCCAGCACGGCGTGTATACGCTAAGTACGTATGACGTACGGGACTCTGTACGCAAATAGCGTACAAAGTGCGTAGCGTATATATTAAGTCTAGCAGCCGTAGCGG